>NC_044985.1:53617052-53756320 GCF_008728515.1 Papio anubis
CGGAGTCTCGCTCTGTCGCCCAGGCTGGAGTGCAGTGGCCGGATCTCAGCTTACTGCAAGCTCCGCCTCCCGGGTTCACGCCATTCTCCTGCCTCAGCCTCCCGAGTAGCTGGGACTACAGGCGCCCGCCACCTCGCCCGGCTAGTTTTTTGTATTTTTTAGTAGAGAAAGAGGTGGAGTTCTGGCGGTAATGCAAGTGATGGTGAGTGGCTGTAAATACAGATGAAGCTTTGCTCACCTACCCATTGCTCGCCTCCTGCGGTGCGGCCTGGTTCCCAGCATAAATGTAACCAGTATCAGTTTAAGAAATTAAAATAATATTATTCTAGTTTTGACTGTCCTTTTAGATTTCTTCAATGAATGTTACAAAATACAAATAGTATATTACTTTTTTTTTTTTTGAGACAGAGTCTCACTCTGTCGCCCAGGCTGGAGTGCAGTGGCCGGATCTCAGCTTACTGCAAGCTCCGCCTCCCGGGTTCACGCCATTCTCCTGCCTCAGCCTCCCGAGTAGCTGGGACTACAGGCGCCCGCCACCTCGCCCGGCTAGTTTTTTGTATTTTTTAGTAGAAACGGGGTTTCACCGTGTTAGCCAGGATGGTCTCGATCTCCTGACCTCGTGATCCGTCCATCTCGGCCTCCCAAAGTGCTGGGATTACAGGCTTGAGCCACCACACCCGGCCCCAGGTGTGCTTTTATTTATCTAATCATCTTCTGTTGGAAACCAAAGACCTTTTTTTTTTTTTGGCCATTATAAATAACATTGTGATGAATAGGTATGCATATAGTCCCAATTCACTTGTCTGATTATTTCTTTGGGTTAAATTCCTAGAACTGGAATTTCTGTTCCAAAGATTACCCAATTGCCATTCAGGGAAATTTTACTACTGTATATTCTCCCCATTGGTATATAAGAGTACCCATTTTCCCACCAGCTCAGATGCAAATAATCTCCCTTCCTAGCTGTATTTGATATCTAACATGATGTTAAGGCCAACTCAGTGGTCCGTGTTTTCAGACTTTTGTCTTTTGCCTTTGCTTATGCTGTATTCTCTTCTTGGCATGACTTTGCCCTCCTCTGCTTGTCTAATTCTACTTGTCCTGTAAGTATGTAAGGTCAGGAAACTTACAAAACTTCATATTGCCATGACTATCACTTGATCAAGGATGCTCTTTTCATAGGAAGTTTATATTTGAAATTATGAAATAATCCTCATCTGGGACATAACATGTTTTTCCAAGTTTGCCTTTTCTCTCAGGTCTTAGAGAACAAGTTTCATAAATGGCTATTAACTGAAATCTTAAATTTCTGAACCCTCTGAGCCCTGTAGTATGCTTTTACATTCCTGTGTCTGTTTTTTGTCTTTTAAGGCTTCATATTTCTTTCTCATTAATTTCTCCAGCAGCAAGCTGAGAGTGGCAGAGGAGGAGGAGATTGTAGTTTGACTGTCAGTTCTGTTGCCAGGTGGATGGCCAGAGAGGCCTGGCAAAGGTAGAGATTAACAGGGAAGACATATTGAAGTGCCCAGTAAATGCTGAATGACTGAGCTAAGTGGTAGCTCTGGAAAACCCCAGAGAATGGCCCTGAGGATTGATGCTGCACTTCACAGAAACCTAAGTTAAGGCTATTACATTTAGGCCAAGGAAGCTGCACCAGTGTATAGAGCTCCAGCATGAAGCTGAGGCTACTTTTCTGCTTTAGAAATTTGATGGATGCTAATTGAGAAAAGTATTTTGGAACTTATATTATAATTCTCACCTGCCACCAACACCATTGTTAGCACAACTGACTATTTGCAAATACTACCACACCTCTTTATAATATTGGTTGGTTCATATGTGTTTGGAAAACGGAAAATATGTCAGTATAATGTGGAAGTTGTTGATTCATATGTAACATCCTTGGTTTAGGAGAGCTGGGATAGTGGGGTAGAATCATAACCTTTAGCTGGGGAGTAAAAAACTCTGAGCTCTGCTGCAAAGACAGCAGGAGCCTTTTCAGCACTATACTAAGAAAATTAGAAATGAGCACCTATACCCAGGGCTTCCTTCTCAAGAGGTGCACTGCTACTTTTACCTTGGTTTTACCAGAGGGAGGCTCCCTTTGCTCCTCTTCCCTCTGCATTGTCATAGCTGGCTGGCTTTCTTACTCTGTTGTACAGTGTTAACATGCTCTGATACAGCCTTAAACCACCACAAGGTGTTTGCCTGGGCCTGCGAATGATCTTCCCAGGCACCAATTACTGCTTTTGTTACTTCTCTGGTTACAAACTTGAATAGGTTGTGAGTGTCCGCCCCTTACCCTTTTTTTACCCCATAAGCTGTGTTATTTTTAGTGTGAGGTTTTTCTAGGATATATATATATGTATATATCACATTGAGCAGAAATGTCTGTATTTCCTTTTTGGATTTTTTTTTCTAAGCATATTTTAATTTGTTTTTATTATTATTTTGAACTCTCAACTCCAACTTCTAATATGTTGTGTTTTTCAAAATTTGATTTCTTGAACTCATTTTTTCTTAGACTCTTGAAAGCCTTTCCTCTATTCATTGTTTTTGTCCTCTCCTCTTCTCTCCTACTTTCCTATAATAATCTCTCTTATTCCACTCTTTAGTTTCTTCGTGCATTTGATGTTAATTTATAAGGTTAGGAAAATCTTTAATCTTGGCATTTTGGGGTGTTTAAGAGTCTTCCGTTAGAAGCAGAGATTAAGAACTCTTGTGTTTTAATATTAGGGATATTTCACTATATTTTAAAATCAAAATTAACACTAAAATACATATTATAGCAAATACATAGATGTTGATTAGTAGTATGTAAGTATGCATATATTGTATGTTTAATGTAATTTGTAGCACATTTATAAAGTGTATCAATTTATGAATGTGACTGTGTATAATGCTAATTTTATTTTCCTTCAGGATGATCAGGATGGTAGTCAAGGTCTGGGCAAGAGAAAGAGGGTAAAACTAAGCAGTGGCACCAAAGGTATTTTTATTTTTATTTATTTATTTTTTTTCCTTGAATAAAATGCTTCTAAAAAATGCCTAATCACTAAAAATACTTGATGGGCTAACCATATTGACATCAAAGCTGTTTAAAGGGAGGCTTATGTTATTAGATTTATCTAGTAAGTCTTGGAGAAAGTATTGTTAAGGGATTACTATTGGGTTATGTTCATTATTTTCATCATAAAATATGCATTATCATATTTGAGTCCCCCCCAAAAGGAAGTCTTTTTATTGGTTGATTGATTTGGCTCCAGTGTTTTTTGTGTGAATTTGTAGTTTGGCCTAGTTCCTTTTATAATCTGGGGTGTGCAATTTCTATAGTGAAAAAAGACAAGGGAGATGACATGGTGAGAGAGAGACAGAGACAGACACACACACACACACAATGGGAATGAGTAAATAGTACTTAACACGTAATAAAGGCTCAGTAGGGACTCACGTGTTTACTCAAGGGGAGAAAGTATTATAGATATGCTTTGTAGTGAGGGACTAGATTAGTAATAAGAATGAGTAATATTTATTGAATCTTTTGTATGTGTTGGACATGTTAGAGATTATGGCTAATGAGAGGTAGATCCTTAATTCACCTCCCAGAGCCTAAGCTTTTAACCACAATGTTTACTTGACTGTCACTAAAAGCTTTTCTATAATACTTGTAATTAGTTGACAAGTCTGTGCTTTGGATTTTTGCCAGGGATTTCCATATCTTAACGTGTGGTTGGTTTAAAAAGTCTCCAGGCCGGGCGCAGTGGCTCAAGCCTGTAATCCCAGCACTTTGGGAGGCCAAGACCATCCTGGCTAACACGGTGAAACCCCATCTCTACTAAAAAAATACAAAAAACTAGCCGGCCGAGGTGGCGGGCGCCTGTAGTCCCAGCTACTGGGGAGGCTGAGGCAGGAGAATGGCATAAACCCGGGAGGTGGAGCTTGCAGTGAGCTGAGATCCGGCCACTGCACTCCAGCCTGGGCGACAGAGCGAGACTCTGCCTCAAAAAAAAAAAAAAAAAACAAAAAAGTCTCCAGCGGCTAAAATGTTATTTTGATGAAAAGAAATTTCTTTTTTTTTTGGAGACGGAGTCTTGCTCTGTCACCTAGGCTGGAGTGCCGTGGTGCGATCTTGGCTCACTGCAAGCTCTGCCTCCCAGGTTCACGCCATTCTCCTGCCTCAGCCTCCCCAGCAGCTGGGACTACAGGCGCCCGCCATCACGCCCAGCTAATTAGCTAATTTTTTTTGTATTTTTAGTAGAGACGGGGTTTCACTGTGTTAGCTAGGATGATCTCGGTCTCCTGACCTCGTGATCCTCCCGCCTCGGCCTCCCAAAGTGCTGGAATTACAGGCGTGAGCCACCACACCCAGCCGATGAAAAGAAATTTCTTACTTCTGCTCTTAATTAAGTGTATCTTGTGAAATATTTAGGACTGCCTAGAAAGGTAGAACATGCAGGCACTTTGAGTTGCAGGTTCCTTTTCTAAGTCTCAGTTACTGTGCTGCTGCATTTAACTTGGGAGTTGCTAGGAAAGGGTATGGAATTTGATCTGCAGTCCAGGATGCACACATACACATATGTTCTCCTTTCTTCTGGCTCAGCAGAGAACCTGTATGTCTGAAGGAAATTAGGAACCCATATGGCCATCTGGCTCTTTAACTTATCAGATATTAAACTGAGTCCTTGTGACACATCTGAGTTGGAGATTGTTAAGCACATAGTTGAGTTTAAGCTTTAGGGGTGCCCAGAAAATACCTGCTATGGTGTAAGAAGTCATTGTTTTCCTTCAGCCTGGTCACTCTCTGGCTGAAGATACTTTTTATGCAGACTTAAGTTGAAGTATTTTTTCTTTGTTTTTAAATACCTGAACTTTTTTCACATGTGTGTTTGGATTGAGTGCCTTCTCTTCTTTCCTCTAATGGTAAGAAATAGTACAGAGATTTAAGACTTCATCAGTTATCATTTTCAGTTTAAGTATGTACATGGAAGGAATGGCTTTGTGAATTAGAACGCCAGGTGTTTTCAAAAACTGACCTTATTTTGAAGATATCTGAAGTTTAGGGAATGGCTCAATTTTTGTAAGAATTTTGTTCAACAGCTTGAAAAGTGCACTGAGAAGAAAATATGTAATGGTAAGAAAGAGGCCAGACACTATGCTAACCTCATCACTGCTTGTTCTCTAAACCTGCATTTTAAGGGTGAAGAAACTGAGGCCTTGAGGGTTTTAACTACATGGCCAAGATTCCAAGATTATTAAAACCTTTGCTTTAGTGATGCATTTACAGTGCATAGTGATTCTTCAAAAATCTCTTTTTTACAATTTGACTTAAGGTAGTTTACACATTGTTAAAAGTCATGTCAAGATTTAAAGATAGTCAAACATAACTAATAGAAGCATTTCTAACTACATTTTCATAATATTACACAATATAACATGTGCTTTAACATCTTGGGAGACTGACATCACCTATTTTAAGAGCAACAAAGAAGACATTGCTGGAGTTTTTTTGGTCTGCAGATAAAAATATTGAATTCTACATAACTGCAACTATTTTCATTTTAGCAGAAGCCACAGCTTTCCTGGTATATTCAGGTTGTTTAATTGATTTAAAACATTGTTAATGTATATTTTCTTTTAAGTGCTTGACAGTTAATTATGATGGCTTCAGGCTTTTCATTTGCCTAATACAGGCTTGCAGAGTCAAAACTGTGAATTCTGTGATTAATAGTACTAGTTTTGTTCAGCTTTGTAAATGCTTTTAAGAAGCACTTACCAATGAGAGCTTTTATTTTGGTAGTCTGTGAAATTATCAGTCACATTGTGTTAAGTGAATTGTGAGAATTAAATTAGATACAGCAGTGTGCGGTGGATTATAATTTATTTTTTTCAGGACAGGGTCTTACTGTGTTACCCAGGCTAGAATGATCAATGGCATGATCTTGGTTCACTGCAACTTCTGCCCCCCGGGCTCAAGCGATCCAATTCTCCTGTCTCAACCTCCGGAGTAGTTGGGACTACAGGCACATGCCACCCCACCTGGCTGATTTTCGTATGTTTTTTAGAGACAGGGTTTTGCCATGTTGCCTAGGTTTGATCTCAAATTCCTGAGCTCAAGCCATCTATCTGCCCACCTCAGCCTCCCAAAGTGCTGGGATTAAGGTGTGGGCCACTGTGCCGAGCCTATATTATAATTTTTAGTTACAAATCTTAAATTCCTGCTACCTGAATCTCTTGAGCCCTGTTTTTATTACTTTTTGTCTTTGAATCTGTCAGTGAGTTCTTTTTACTGTATTTTACCTCATTTCTTGCAATCTTGGCTTGTTTTTGTTTTTAAATCATTGTCATGCCCTGGAAATGATCTGTTTCAGGAGGAATATATTTCTGTTTTATAAGTAGAAAATTCTGAGTTTTGAAAACAATTACTTAATTGCTAATAATAAAGAAATGTAGCCTGGACAACATAGCAAGACCTTGTCTCTTCAAAAAATAAAAAATAAATTAGCAGGGTGTGGTCTTGTACCCCTATAGTCCTAGCTATTTGGGAGGGTAAGGTGGGAGGATCACTCGAGCTGAGGAGTTTGAGGCTGCAGTGAGCTATGATTACGCCACTGCACTCTAGCCTCCAGAGTGAGACCCTGACTCTTAAGGAAAAAACAAAAAAAACCAGATGTATAGTGTTATAGTGTACTTGTCTTTGTATGTTAACCACTCCTATTTATCACTTATGTCACCACTGAAATGGAATTAGGGAGTTGGAAGACATTTTTGCCTCTCTGTGGTTAAAATCATAATATCTTCAGGATATATAGGATATTTTGGTGCTGTTTTTTCTTTAGTTATTAATGAAAAAACTATGTTACAGTTATATCTAAAGGACTGATTCAAGTCTTAGTAAACACAATGTTTTATAAAGAAAGTGATGACATACTGAGCTTATTGTTACTCATTTAGACCCACTACCTGGGGAGATGTGGTATGAACACATTATTCGATACTAGAAGAAGTATAAAGCTGGGGTAGGGTAGTGTTAACTGAAAAAACTCTACAAGGTTATCCTGCAAGACACCTTGAACAGTGATGTAGTTAGGGCTGGACCTGAGGATTTTAATGTGTGTTAAATACTGTTTTTTCCAGTCTCTCATCTAAGTTTAGCCCCTGCTTAAGCAGTGTCACTAGAGCCAATACATTCATAGTTGATACTTCTTGTATCCTCTTGATGTCTTTGTGGTAGAGCTGATGATCCAGAGCAGTAACTTAAGATCATTTCCTCTGACAAAGATTAATAGTCTTAATTTTCTAGTTCATTTGCAGGGGAAGAAATTAGTGAGAGAAAGAAACAGTGAAAGTATTCAAAATACCTAGTTCCTCATATACTTCTTGAGATCTTCTGTTGAATAAGCTTGGCAAGGATGCAGAGCTTTGGAAGAGACAGACTGGCCCTCGAGAAGTGGCACTTGGCCTTAGACTTTCCAGTAGATAATGCTATCTTCCGTTGAATATCTTTATTTAAAAAGGGCATCCATTTCCCCCATTCATTTTCCACTTACTGCTTTATATTAAAATATACGCATTAAATTTTTTCTTATTTATATAGTATGTACATTATAGAAATCTAGCTTGCCAATATTATTGCATTTAAGGATATTTTTAATTTTTAGATACATTCACGTTTTATGGTTTATGGGTTATTAGTTATAGTAAGGTTTAAATGAGATGAGCAACTTCAATTATTAACTGATAAATTTCATTTTTCTTATGCAGATCAATCCATAATGGATGTTTTGAAACATAAAAGCTTCCTAGAAGAACTATTATTTTGGACTATAAAATATGAATTCCCTCAAAAGATGGTAACTTTCTTACTCAACATGCTTCCCGATCAAGAGTATAAGGTATCTATATATTTTCCTTCTTTTCTGAACTTTGCTTTTCTTTCTTTGCCTTTCATTATTAAATCTTTTTTTTGA
This sequence comes from Papio anubis, assembly GCF_008728515.1. Classification (NCBI taxonomy): domain Eukaryota; kingdom Metazoa; phylum Chordata; class Mammalia; order Primates; family Cercopithecidae; genus Papio; species Papio anubis. The sequence continues at coordinate 53,625,020 of NC_044985.1, forward strand.
TATATATCTCAGGTGAGGGTTGATATAACACTATAAACAAGCATTAGTTTCTTCTCTTGCTAACACAGGTTCTGCACAAAAGGCACAGTGTCTTAGCTTTTTTTTTTTTTTTTTTGACATGGAGTCTCGCTTGAGTGCAGTGGTGTGATCTCGGCTCACTGCAAGCTCTGCCTCCTGGGTTCACGCCATTCTCCTGCCTCAGCCTCCAGAGTAGCTGGGGCTACAGGCGCTCGCCACCATGCCCGGCTAATTTTTTTTGTATTTTTAGTAGAGATGGGGATTCACATTATTAGCCAGGATGGTCTTGATTTCCTGACCTCGTGATGTACCCACCTCGGCCTCCCGAAGTGCTGGGATTACAGGCGTGAGCCACCGCGTCCAGCCAACAGTGTGTTAACTTTGTGGCAAAGCAGCATTACTCAGCAGAGTTCCCAAAGATTGCTTTTCTGCCTGGAACTTGGTCTGGAGGGAGTGCTGGGAAGCAAACATTGAAACCACAATTTTTATTTTGCAGAAATAAATATGTAGTTACAAATTGTTCTAAATCCTCTGAAGAAGAGTACAAGGTGCTTTGAGAATGTTTAATGGGGGCATTTGAATTTAGATTGTGAGATCAGGCTGGGAAAAGCATGGATTGAATAGTGTCTGGTCACTGCTGATAAACAGAGAACAGTTATTGACTCATAAAAATATTGGTAGGTGAAGTTTCTAGACCCAGGGGGTTAGAACGCACCTGTTACCATCATATGGTTATGGCAGAGTGACAAAGCTCAGTTTATGAAAAGAAAATAAAGCATGCTGTAATTTTTATGGTGTAGGTTAGGAGAGACACTTTAATAGTGTCATTGTTTTGTGTGTCTTTATATCTGCTAAAAAAAAAACAAACCAGAAAATGTACATGTAAAGGAAATAAGAGTACAAATAACAGTAAAAATAAATATGGCTGGGCGCAGTGGCTCATGCCTATAATCCCAGCACTTTGGGAGCCCGAGGCGGGCAGATCACCAGAGGTCTGGAGTTTCAGATCAGCCTGGCCAACATGATGAAACCCCATCTCTACTAAAAATACAAAAAATAGCTGGGCATGGTGGCATGTGCCTGTAATCCCAGCTACTTGGGAGACTGAGGCAGGAGAATGGCTTGAACCTGGAAGGCGGAGGTTGCAGTGAGCCAGGATTGCATCACTGCACTCCAGCCTGGGTGACAGAGTGAGACTTGGTCTCCAAAAAAAAAAAAACAGTAAAAAGTAAAAATAAATAATCCTGCAGATCGTTTAGTCAAATTAGTGGTCAGCTTTCAGATCAAATAGGAGAAGATATTTGTTTTGAAGTAATCACATTGACTCACTTATTTAGTTACGTTAAATCCTCTGCAATAGTTTGTAGCTGAGATTTAGTATATCTTGTATTCTTAAACCACAGCATTTATTATTGCTTTACAACTTTAATAATTTAAAATGTCTATTAAAATTTTTTTTAATGGGGCCAGGCTCACGCCTGTAATCCCAGCACTTTGGGAGGCCGAGGCAGGCAGATCACAAGGCCAAGAGTTTGAGACCGTCCTGGCCAACACGGTGAAACCCCATCTCTACTAAGAATACAAAAATTAACTGGGCGTGATGGCGCATGCCTGTAATCCCAGCTACTTGGGAGGCTGAGGCAGGAGAATTGCTTGAACCTGGGAGGCGGAGGTTGCAGTGAGCCGAGATCATGCTACTGCACTCAGGCTTGGGCAACAGAGCAAGACTCCATCTTGGGGGAAAAAAAAAAGTTGTTTTTTCTTTAACCATCAAAATATTTTGCAAATGTTCCCAAAAAGTGAAAGACTACCTCATCATTGAGATTTTTTTTTTTGTTACCTTGGACATTATTATAAATTAGTAAAGATGTAAAATGTTAATATGATATATTAAAAATGATTTTAAATTAAAAATTAAAACTAATGTGTTTTTTCCTTTCTATTAAAATGTTTACAGGTTGCTTTTACAAAAACTTTTGTTCAGCATTATGCTTTCATTATGAAAACACTGAAGAAAAGTCATGAATCAGACACAATGTCTAACAGAATTGTGCATATTAGTGTTCAGTTGTTCAGCAATGAGGAGCTAGCCAGACAGGTAACAGAAGAATGTCAGCTGCTGGATATTATGGTCACTGTGCTATTATACATGATGGAAAGTTGCCTTATTAAAAGTGAGCTACAAGGTAACTCAGAATTATATTCACTAGTTCTATTATTATCAGTATTATTATTCTAGTATTATTAGTGTACTTTGTATAGTTAGTAATATTACTAATTACTAATGATAGTATTATTAATAGTCTAGTATTAGTGAACTTTGTATAACTAGTCTTGAAAAGACCTTATGTTTAAAAAATTATAAAATAATACATATTTGTTGCAGACATTTTTGAAAATTTCCAGTGAAGTTTCAAGAAAAAGTTAAAAGCACTTGTAGTTTTGTTATTCACAAACACCTGTTGTTAGCACTTTGCTATATTTCTTTTCTTTTTGTGTGATGACTATACTTATAGATACAATAAATACTTTTTAAAAAGTTGCCATAGTGTACATGTCAAAAACATGCATTTTAATAAGTGTAGGTGTTAATATCATGGCTATACCATAATTTATTTAGTCATTTCCTTATTAGACATGTTTCTATTTTTTAATCATAAATTTGCTGCTATCAGTCTTAGATATTTTTAAATGCTTATATTTTATAACTTAAAAATTGGGATGAATCTTGCCTTTTTTCTACTCCCTTAGTGAGAACTTTATATTTTTCTTTCGTGCCCACTATGTGGTTGATACTCTTCAGCCTACCATAATGTTTCTGAATCTCTTCCTGTTCTCATGTCTCTATGGTTATTCATCTTAACTTTACCTCCCTTAAATTATATATATATATACACACATACACATATATAAATATATATATAATTATTATTATTATTTTTGAGACAGAGTCTTGCTCTGTCCCCTAGGCTGGAGTGCAGTGGTGTGATCTTGGCTCACTGCAACCTCCGCCTCCTGGGTTCAGTTCAAGCAGCTCTGCCTTAGCCTCCTGAGTAGCTGGGATTACAAAGGTGTGCGTCACCAAGTCTGGCTAATTTTTGTATTTTTAGTAGAGATGAGGTTTTGCCATGGTGCCCAGGCTAGTCTTGAACTCCTGACCTCAGGTGATCCATCTGCCTCAGCCACCCAAAGTGCTGGGATTATAGGTATGAGACACCATGCCTGGCCAATAATATAAGTATTTAAATATTTTCTATGTACCTGGTACTTTGTTGAATGCTATTTATATATTGTTTCAATTAAATTTCTGAGCAAGTCTCTGAGATTGGCATCATTATTATCCATGCTTTAGAGATGAGTACATTGAGGTTTAGGAAAGTTAAGCAATTTGCCATAGGTTATACAGCTAGCAAATGACAGTTAAGAAGGATTTCATGGCTCCTAATGTCAGAACTCTTAGTATTCTTAACCTTGACACAGCCAGTCCCACTTTGATAGGATGTGTCTTTACTTGTTGGCACTAGGAGCTAAACTTTAAAAATAATGACAAACAATACCTCAGATTAATTAAATCTTAGGACCTCTCCATTCTCTGAGGAGGAGAAATCTTATAGTTGAGCCTTGCTTTGTTCCACTGTTGGCCTCTTTGTGCATATCAGCTCCTGTTTTCTCCTTATACTGATAATCTGTCTGTTCTCAGGTGTGACACCATGTCCTGAAAATTGATATGAACTCAGTGCAAGGCATAATGCATTATATATAATAGCTAGCTAATTATGATAGCTACCATCTCTAGAGTACTCAACTATATGCTAGACTCTTTTCTCAGTACTTTATATGCATTATGTCATTTAACCATCAATAATTCTTTGAAGATACTGTCATCTCCATTTTATAGATGAGGCAGCTGAGGCATAGGGAGTTGAAGTCAATGATCTGTGATCTTACAGCTCTGAGTAGTAAGCCAGGTTGTCTAACTTCAAAGCCTGTACTCTTTCTTACCTACTTTGTGAGTCTGTCTTCCCATTGTAGGTATAGTGGGAGCATAATACATTATTTACATTAACAATATACTTCTTTACTTTTTTTTTTTTTTTAAGATGGAGTTTCACTCTTGTTGCCTAGGCTGGAGTGCAATGGTGTGATCTTGGCTCACTGCATCCTCCACCTTCCGGGTTCAAGTGATTCTTCTGCCTCAGCCTCCCAAGTAGCTGAGACTACAGGTGCCTGCCACCACACCCAGCTAATTTTTTGTATTTTTAGTAGAGATAGGGTTTCACCACGTTGTCCAGGCTGGTCTTGAACTCCTGACCTCAGGTGATCCACCTGCCTTGGCCTCCCAAAGTGCTGGGATTACAGGCCTGAGCCACCATGCCTGGCCTACTTCTTTACTTTTTAAAGGAAAATTTAAAAGCTGCTTTATGTTATAGTTTTACTAACTTCATGTAACATGACCTTTTCTTTCCTAGAGATTTATCTACATATATTGCTTTTTCTTTTTTCATTTTTGAAATAGTGTCTGCTGTCATTCAGCTGTATGAATGATGTTCTTATATGGAATTATATATTTAAAGAAAGACTTTTCACAAAAATAGTGTTTATTTATTTACTTTTTAATTATACTTTAAGTTCTGGGGTACATGTACAGAATGTGCAGGTTCGTTACATAGGGATACATGTGCCATGGTGGTTTGCTGCACCCATCAACCTGTCATCTACATTAGGTATTTCTCCTAATGCCATTCCTCCCCCTACCCCCTGCCCCCTGTCCTCCAATAGGCCCCAGTGTGTGATGTCCCCCTCCCTGTGTCCATGTGTTCTCATTGTTCAACTCCCACTTATGAGTGAGAACATGAGTTGTTTGGTTTTCTGTCCTTGTGATAATTTGCTGAGAATGATAGTTTCCAGCTTCATCCATGTCCCTGCAAAGGATGTGAACTCATCTTTTTTTATGGCTGCATAGTATTCCATGGTGTATATGTGCCACATTTTCTTTATCCAGTTCATCATTGATGGTCATTTGGGTTGGTTCCAAGTCTTTGCTATTGTGAACAGTGCCACAGTAAACATACATGTGCGTGTGTCTTTATTGTAGCATGATATATAACCCTTTGGGTATATACCCAGTAATGGGATTGCTGGGTCAAATGGTATTTCTAGTTCTAGATCCTTGAGGAATCGCCACACTGTCTTCCACAATGGTTGAACTAATTTACACTCCCACCAACAGTGTAAAAGCATTCCTATTTCTCCACATCCTCTCCAGCATCTGTTGTTGCTGACTTTTTAATGATTGCCATTCTAACTGGTATGAGATGGTATCTCATTGTGGTTTTAATTTGCATTTCTCTAATGACCAGTGATGATGAGCATTTTTTCGTATGTTTGTTGGCTGCATAAATGTCTTCTTTTGAGAAGTGTCTATTCATATCCTTTGCCCACTTTTTGATGGGGTTGTTTTTTTATTGTAAATTTGTTTAAGTTTTTTGTGGATTCTACATATTAGCCCTTTGCCAGATGGCTAGATTGCAAAAATTTTCTCCCATTCTGTAGGTTGCCTGCTCACTCTGATAAGTTTCTTTTGCTGTGCAGAAGCTCTTTAGTTTAATTAGATCCCATTTGTCAATTTTGGCTTATGTTGCCATTACTTTTGGTGTTTTAGTCATGAAGTCTTTGCAGCAAAATGTTTTAAATTCATAATTGAGAAAACAAAATTTCGAAGTACCTGTTCTTTTAAAAGAATCTGGAGTCCATTTTCTTCACCAGGTGATTTAGCTGTGCTTATTACATACGGTTTGCATTTGGCCTTTAAGGGAGAATGTTTGGGAACAAGATGAGTGTTAAATCTGCCTCCCATTTTTTTTTTAAATAGTAGCTTTCCTCAGTTTTTATATTCATATCCTTACCTACAAGTCACTCATTAACCTACCTCATTCTAGTGTTCACTCCCATTGTTCTATTGAAATTGCTGTCTACAAAATTGTCCATGACTCATGTAGCCATATGTCCTAGTTTTCCGAGAATAGCCTTAAGTTGTGCCTGTTAGTCTGATGTAGTTATTAATACAATTTCTTTTATGCTCAAAAGTGTCCCAGTTTATATGATAAATTATGTGGTTTACCCTTTTTGTAAACTACATGTTGAGGAAGCCAGTGGTCATAGTTTAAACTTTACCTTGCTTGATTTTCAGTTGCATTTCACACTGTTGATTCTCTTTCTGTGGCCCAGCACTCTTCTCTACTTATCCTATCAATATTGGTGTTTCTTGGCACTTTGTCCTCGTGGCTCTGCTTTTCACACTTTTCCCATATTTTTCTGAAATGATATTATATGGTATCAGTTGCTTTTTACATATGCTTCTAATGCAGTTAGTCTTTTCTGGAAATTCTTATATAAATTGAATTTTCAACAAGCTGAAATAAAGATTGTTAAGATCTTTAAATATAATTTTTTTTTTTTAGCAGTAAATTACATTATTTCCAGCCAAGGTCTAAAACTATCTTTAGAAGTCTTCAAACTTTGCCATACTATTTTTTCCTCTTTCAGTAGTAGCATAAGATATTATGATATATATTTACTGCTTTTCTAAAAGTATCATAAGCTTTTCCCATTTTTACAGTAAGTATTAGAATAAACCTTAACTATACTGAACTACCCATAACTAGCCACAGATACTACAACAGGATCTCTGTACTTTCTTTTTATTTTTTAGCAGCCTCTATCTAGCCTTGGCTTGAATTGTTGTTAGATGATATTTTAAAATTTTATCTATACTTTTAATAAATACAGGAGCTGATACAATGAGAATTTGCTTGGCCACAGCAATAGCTGAAGACTAAAGGGAAACAGCCTTATAGTAGTACGTGATTCCTACCTTATACTTTTACTTTTTTATATTCAATATTATACCATATGCTTTGTGGTTCCAAACATAGCTCATAATTTTTCATGTCCCAGAATTTATGTTAGAATTTGTCTTTTGAAACAGTCTTTGTAAAGTGGAATCTAAAACCATGTGTTGCATGACATGGGAATGTCTGTAGATGCTCATAATCCCAGATTGCCTTTCCTTCCTGCATATCAAGCTGCTTATTGAATTATATTGTTTGGATGTCTATAAACACCCCAAACACACAATGTTCACAGCAAAGACTCATTATTGCTCCATTAATCTGACTTCTTTTACATTATCCTGTGTGTGTGTGTATGTACATGAGCACGTGAATGTGTATTTTGATTCCAGTGTCTAACCATTCTAAACAGTTGTGCAGCCTAAAAACCTAGGAGTTGTCTTTGACTTCTTTTTATTCCATGCAGATATAGCAGACGTTACCAACTGTCCTTCAAATCTTTTGAATATCTTTACATAGCCTCTTCATCACTGCATCTTTTTGCCACCACCACAGTTCAAGCCATGGCCATCTCTAAGCCTCTTATCTCTTGTTGTTGTCACTCTCCTTCAGTCACTTTTTATATTACACTTCTTATAATGTTCTCTCTCCTAAAACCCCCTAGTGGCTTTCCATTCTCTTCATGTGAATGCTAAAGTTTGGATGCTGGTTTATGAGACCCTGTAACCTCATTTGTACCATGCATCCTCTGCATTCTTTCTTCAAGTGATTCTAACCTTTTCTTATGTACTGCTCCTTCTACCTATAGCACCATCTACTCCACCATCACTAGTTTATCTGGCTAATCCTAATTCCTGCTTTATTTTATAGGCCTCAGTTTAAACTTCACTTCCTCAGGAGAGTCTTTTTTTTTTTTTGAGACGAGTCTTGCTCTGTCACTTAGGTTGGAGTGCAGTGGCACAATCTCGGTTCAGTGCACCCTCCGCCTCCCAGGTTCAAGCAATTCTCCTGTCTCAGCCTCCCGAGTAATTGGGATTACAGGTGCCCGCCACTATGCCCAGCTAATTTTTGTGTTTTTAGTAGAGGTGGGGGTTTCACCACGTTGGCCAGGCTGGTCTCGAACTCCTGACTTCAGGTGATCTGCCCACCTCGGCCTCCCAAAGTGCTGGGATTGATTACAGGTGTGAGCCACTATGCCCAGCCAAGTCTTTTCTTGAATTGTAGTCTAGCTTTATTTGTTCTTTTTTTTTTTTTTTTTGAGACGGAGTCTCGCTCTGTCGCCCAGGCTGGAGTGCAGTGACCAGATCTCAGCTCACTGCAAGCTCTGCCTCCCGGGTTCACGCCATTCTCCTGCCTCAGCCTCCTGAGTAGCTGGGACGACAGGCGCCCGCCACCTCACCCGGCTAGTTTTTTGTATTTTTTAGTAGAGACGGGGTTTCACCGTGTTAGCCAGGATGGTCTCGATCTCCTGACCTCGTGATCCGCCTGTCTCGGCCTCCCAAAGTGCTGGGATTACAGGCTTGAGCCACCGCGCCCGGCCTATTTGTTCTTATGACTCCCTGTACTTTTCCCGTTACAGCCCTTATCACACTCTGCCTTCTTAGGTATTAATCTCCATGAAGACAGAGATCATCTAAATCTTGATTTATTTACTACTTTATTCTCAGAGATTAGTTGAAAACCTGACCCTTAGTAGCTGCTCAATAAATATTTGTTGATGAGTGAATTTAATTTAACACTGAATCATTGCTCTTTATATCTGTAATGAGGAAAGTACCAGTTTGAGTAAAAATAGAAGTCCTAATCATTTTATTTCATTAATGATTCCAGGGCGTTTTTCACAAGAACAGTAGTATTTAAGCAATGTCAGGAAAATAGTGAGTTTGATTAATTATATTCTGCTTATTCATCCTCTGGTTTCAATTATATACAACAGTGATTCTCAATTTTTAACTTAAAAAAAATCCCAACATTCCTTAGCACTGTCGCATCAATATCAATGGCTCACTAGCTCAGAAGTGGAACTGTAGTTGTCAGTCATGGGGGTGCTTTTCAGAATCTCAGGGGTTAGTATAAATAATTTGTAAGAAGCCCCTAATCCTTACTTCCTCATTGAGTTAGACCCTCCCTTGTCCATTGAGAAGTACTGAAAGAGAGTGTACTTAACTTCAGTGGGCCCTGTTCTTAGACATTGTTAAACTTATTTAATATTTGGCAAAATAATTGTGTGGACTGAAACGTAAGTTTAATGTGTGGAAATTAAAAAGTGCAGTAGAGGCCTTCCTGACTGATGAGTATGACAGGTAGGTAGGTAGTTGAATAAGTTGGTTAAAGTGAGGACTCATTTAAAAAAATGGTATGAGCTGGGTGTGGCGGCACACACCTGTAATCCCAGCTGCTGAGGAGGCCGAGGTGGGAGGAATGCTTGAACCCAGGAGTTTGAGTCCAGCATGGGCAACATAGTGAGACCCCCATCTTTGAAAAAATATATATATACCTTAAACATTGTATTTTAACTTAAAACACAGAACTGCGTGTTCATTCTCCAGGCTTTTAACTTTGGGCAAAGTATTTTCAGGATATGGTTTCCTTGACTGGAGTTCTCGTTCATCTTTTTTATAAATAGCACATCTATGAAGCATCATCTGTGGATTCTAATTTTAATCTCTTTAAAATAGAGTTAGAATATAAAGCAATCTGAGTGTAAAATATACTTATAGGTTTTATGATTTTTCTGTCCCAAGGTTTTTTAGCTTTTTTTCCTGGCACTTGTTTTTATTTTATTGTCTCTCAAAAGCATATGATTCAGTTTCTGTAATACCTCTCTGTGCTTTCACATGTCATTAGTTCATATACTTTTGATCTAAATTGTGTAATTATGATAAAAAGAACAATTAGCATAAATAGAAACAAAAATTGACTCTGGGTAACCATACACCCCAGCTTGTGTACAGGGAATGAGCTACAAGCCTTGAGCATTCCATGTATTATGGGTATTAATATGCTTTACAATGGGAATGGAAACTTCCTAGTCCAGTGAGTCAGTGAAGTTGGAATAGGTTAAAGTGAGCTAATACATATATACTAATAATTTTAATGCTAAATATTTTGTACAAGCCTATCCCCCCACCACCCCCAACGATGTATTTAAACTACTTTTTTTCCACAGCTTAAGAAGTTGGTGTGTGTGTGTGTTTTTCTTTTTTTAAAATGTGTTTTTTCTTTTATCTTTGAAATACTGTTTGCTAAAAATTGTATTGATGTATTCTTTGAATAGAAGAAAGGAATTAAATGTATGTCTCTTGAAATCATACAGATTTGATTGATAAGATGAAATGAGATTAATCTAGGGGTAAAAATTTTTTATTGATTGGATCAGAAAATATTGCATTATATCATTAGAATCAAGAAAATAAGGTTTTATAAACATACAGCTACTTCAGTATCATGTCATATATTGGACATATGGTAATAATTACTATAATGATGTGCTAAGTACTTTTTGTTAATGCTTCATGTAATTATTTTAAGATGGATGTTTTTATTTTCCACTTTATAGATGAGGAAATTGATTCAGAGAGTGTAAATATTGTGCCTAAAGCCATATAGGTATTAAATGGAAGGCTGGGGTTTGAATTTAGGTATATCTGATTCTAAAGTGTATGTATTCTGTATTATTTGTTAAGCTTTTAAAAAAATCTTATGACATTTTTGGGTTTTGTATGTCTTTTTTTAGATGAAGAAAATAGTTTACATGTGGTAGTGAACTGTGGAGAAGCATTACTGAAGAATAACACTTATTGGCCTCTTGTTAGTGATTTTATTAATATTCTTTCTCATCAAAGTGTGGCCAAGAGATTTTTGGAGGATCACGGTTTGTTAGTTACATGGATGAACTTTGTATCTTTCTTTCAAGGTATGAATTTTACTGGTACCTTTGTTAATTTTTTGGTTTACAAAATTCCTAATGCTAAATTATTAAGCATCAATTAAAATATAATAGCATATCATTCAGACTACATATGAAATATCTCATTATTTTAATTGGTATTTGTAAGTACTCTAATAAATTGTTCATAAAACATACCAAGGAATTAGGAAAAGTGTCAAATGATTGAAAAAGAAACGGGAGTATAACTTTTTTAAGCATTTAAAAAATTTAACTTAATTTTTTTATTTTTAGTAGAGACAGAGTCTCACTATGTTGCCCAGGCTGGTCTAGAACTCCTGGGCTCAACCAATCCATTTGCCTCAGCCTCCCAAAGTGCTGGGATTACCAGGATTAGCCACTGTGCCTGGCTTTGAAGCATTTGTAACCATTAATCTAGAAATGTGAAATCTATTCTCTGAGAAAGATTCATAACACATAAAACTTTCAAGTAAGATCAATTAAAATTTTTTTCAGTGGCTCACGCCTGTAATCCCAGCACTGGGAGGCCGAGACGGGTGGATCACGAGGTCAGGAGATCAAGACCATCCTGGCTAACACAGTGAAACCCCGTCTCTACTAAAAAACAAAAAAATTAGCCGGGCGTGTTGGCGGGCGCCTGTCGTCCCAGCTACTCGGGAGGCTGAGGCAGGAGAATGGCGTGAACCCGGGAGGCGGAGCTTGCAGTGAGCTGAGATCCGGTCACTGCACTCCAGCCTGGGCGACAGAGCGAGACTCCGTCTCAAAAAAAAAAAAATTTAATTTTTTTGACTTTCTTATTAAAAGATATTCAGTTTGTTACATGAGACAATTCATAACATGTTTCTAAGAAAACTTAGTTTGTAAAAAATTCTGAAAGGACTAGATTGTTTCATTTTTAGTCATTTGCTTCTGTATGTACTGTGTCAGTAATGCCGTTTGTGTGCATAAATGTGTTTGGGACTGGGAACTGTTGTACTTGATATTTAATATGAATGTGTGCTTCCACTTGACAAGGTTTATATCTGCTTTAATTTTTGCAAGGTATGAACTTAAACAAGCGAGAACTAAATGAGCATGTGGAATTTGAGTCTCAGACCTACTATGCTGCCTTTGCTGCTGAACTTGAGGCCTGTGCACAGCCAATGTGGGGGCTTTTATCACATTGTAAAGTTAGGGTATGTTGGAAATATTTTTGTTAATTTCTGTGTTTATTTAAGAAAAAGACTTGTGAAAAATATTGGTTTGTTCATTTATATATAATGTGTAATGTTTAATTTTGTTTCAAATTGAATTCAACTTTATGAAAATTGACCCGAGACGGTAATTTTCATTCTTAGGCAGTTTGGAATTCATTATTATCAGATTTTTCCAGCCTATTGCTATTGTGAACAGTCTTTGGAACTTCATTAGTCTCTACATTCATCTTTATTGTTTCATTTATTATCAGTTACCTAATGCTTCTTATCTTTCAAGGAGTAGGATAGTCCTCAATGTTACACTTTCAAGATTCCAAGGACAAAACAAGTATAAATTTCAAAAACCTTCCTGTGATTGTTATATAATGTATATTATAATATATACTATTATAAGCATTGGTTTGATGGGTCTCCAGAAACTTTGGGCAATCCAGACAAATGGAATCCCTGACCCTATTAAACTGAAGACTTGACTAAAATTTTGATATATGGACACCATGCAGTTCCAGCCTGTTGTCCTGTACCAGTAATCATGCTGGACAAGATTTTGTAGTAGACATATTTTGAAGCCCTGGGTTCTAGTTTTGGCTCTGCCTCTTTTTTACTTGGGTGACTTGGTCAGCTCATTAAAAAATATTTGAATTTCTCAGTCTGTTTACTGACCTTTTAAAAACAAAGTGAAAGAGAAATGGACAGTAAGTCTTGCTCTTTGTTATTGTGAAGCTCTCTTCCATCTACCACTTAAACGTATGTGTTTCTTTAAGTAGATTTATACTGTGTTTTGTTAGTTCAACCATTCCCTAAATGCAGATGACTCACAACCTTGTTACAGTCTTAATAGATTCAAATTTCTTTTTTTCTTTTTTTCTTTTTTTAGAGGGAGTCTCTCTCTGTCGCCCAGGCTGGAGTGCAGTGGCGCCATCTCCGCTTACTGCAACCTCCATCTCCCAGGTTTAAGCAATTCTCCTGCCTGAACCTCCTGAGTAGCTGGGATTACAGGTGTGCACCAGCACACTTGGCTAATTTTTGTATTTTTAGTAGAGACAGGGTTTCACCATGTTGGTCCGGTTCAGATTGCTAACAGGTCTGATTATTAATGTAGATCCCCTTGTAGGTACATGAATTTTCTCAGGTTCTGAATTAACTTTTAAAAACTATCTGTCCATACTATATTTCCTTTTGTGCCCTTATTGTCATTTAATGGTATCTTAAATTACTTAATTGTCCATTCTGGAAACTTTCTTCCCTTGCAGTACTAGTTGTGTTCAACCTGTAATCAGATACTAAGAATCTTTCTTTCATTCCAGAAATATTCCTCTCCTGCTTTTTTCCTTTATTTCTCTGTATTTTAAAAATATGGATTATTAATGTATTTTAAAAATGTGGATTATTAAGGTAACTTCTTAACTGGTTTTCCTATTTCTAGACTCTTTCTACTGTGACCTATCTCAATACCAAACTTACTTTTCTAAGCTCTATAAATCTCCCTCTCCTTTACTTAAAAATCATTCAAGTTCTCATCACTTTATAGGATAACATCTATTTTTCTTCTAGAGACATTTAAAATTCTCCACAGGTTGCCCTCAACTTGGCTCTCATAATTCATTATCTTTTATTTTTTATTTTTTGAGATGGAGTCTCACTCACTGTCGCCCAGACTGGAGTGCAATGGTGCGATCTCAGCTCACTGCAACCTCTGCCTCCTTGGTTCAAGTGATTCTTCTGTCTCAGCCTCCCAAGTAGCTGGGATTACAGATGTGCACCACCATGCCTGGCTAATTTTTGTATTTTTAGTAAAGACAGGGTTTCATCATGTTGCATAGACTTGTCTTAAACTCCTGACCTCAGGTGAACTGCCCACCTTAGCCTATAATTCATCTTCTTATACCACCTCTCCCTCCGTACCTTTATTGGATTGATTATTATTCCTCAACGTGCAGTGTCCTTTCTTGATTCCTGTGCTTTTGTTCAAGCTAGTCTCTTTCTTTGGCATACACTCTTTCATTCTCTTTTGTTGGCTCAGTGTTTTTCTTGCATGAGAGTTATCTTGGAAGCTTAAAAAATATGTATGCATGAGCCCCACTGTCAGAGGTTTTGATTCACTAGATACGCAGTGGGACCTGGGTAGTGATTCTAACCAAAATGAAGAACAATTAATATTAACTCTTTGAAATTTTAAAGTTTTCTTCAAATATTCTGAAGACTCAGATATATAATCTACTCATTTATTCCTCCAGTCAGATTGTTTTCATAATGTACCTTGTTTAATTTCCACTGTAGCATTTATCAAGAAACTGTCATATAATATGAGGTTTGTTTGTTCATTTATTAAAAAACTATATGCCAGACATTATTTTAGATGCTTAAATTTTTGGTACTGAACCAAATAGATACAGTTCTTGCTCTCATGGGTGAGATAAACCTTGAGTAAGTAAACACATCTGTTTACTTCACAAGCTTTCATAAAGTGCTTTTTGGGAAAATAACAGGTTGTTATGAGGGAGAGTAATGAGTATGAGGACTAATGATTTGAGTATCAGAGAATGTCTTTATGAAGAGAGAATATGAAGGGCCTATCTCTGTGAAGGTTAAATTGGGGTTAGTGGTAGTCGCGCGGGAGATTAGAGGGAATAGCCTACCTTCGGTAGGAAAGTGATTGGTCCTTTTTTTTTTTTTCTTTTGAGACGGAGTCTTGCTCTGTCTCCCAGGCTGGAGTGCAGTGGCACGATCTCGGCTCACTGCAAGCTCCGCCTCTCGGGGGTTACGCCCTTCTTCTGTCTCAACCTCCCGAGGAGCTGGGACTACAGGCCCCTGCCATGATGCCTGGCTAATTTTTTGTATTTTTTTTTAGTAGAGACAGGGTTTCACCGTGTTAGCCAGAATGGTCTCGATCTCCTGACCTCATGATCCGCCCGCGTCGGCCTCCCAAAGTGCTGGGATTACAGGCGTGAGCTACTGCACCCGGCCGTGATTGGTCTTTTTAAGGAATTTGTGGCTGGAACCACAGAGTAAACAAGGTGGAGTTGGAGAGAGAAGCGGAGATCAGATTATTATTGCAGATATTCGCAGATCATGTTAAGGACTCTTGGATTCAATTTTAAGGAGAAACCACTGAAGATTTTTAAGCAAGGGTTTAATGTGATCAGATTTACCCTTAAAAGATCATTCTGTTCCTGGAGAAGACTGGATTTGAGCAGGAGTAGCGTGGGTGGGAAGCAGCAAAGCCAGGAGTAAATAGACCAATTAAGATGCTACGATAAATTGATCTCACTTGTATGTAGAATCTAAAAAAGTTGAACTTATAGCAGTAGAGAGTAGAATGATGGTTTCCAGAAGCTGGGGCTGAGGGAGTGGGAAATGGGGAGATTTTGACTAAAGGGTACAAAGTTTTAGCTAGAGAGGAGGAATAACTTTTTGAAATCTATTGCACAGCATGGTGACTGTAGTTAATAATAATGTATTTTACATTTCAGAATTGCTAAAGGAATAGGTTTTTAATGCTCTCACTACAAAAAATGATCAGTGTCTGAGGTGATGGATATGTTAATTAGCTTGATATACTCATCCCACAATCCTTGTGTGTGTGTGTATATATATGTGTATATATATATACACATATATATATCTGGAAACATCACATTGTACCCCATAAATAAATGTAGTTATTATTTGTCAACTAACAGATGCTATGACAGTAGTCTGAACATGAAATTCAGGTAGCATATATATTTGATATATATATATTCAAAGTGTATTTTGGATATTCAAGATGTATTTTTGAGGTAGCATCTACAGGCTTGGTGATGGATTGTACATTATTGATGAGAGAGAGAGACTTTTGAGTTACTGTGTATGGAAGTGCTATTTACAAAGGTAGTAAAGACTGAGAGAATGTCAAGTTTAGAGAGATCAGAATTAGCTTTAAATAGGTTAAGTTTGAGGTGCCCGTGAAATGTCCAAGTAGAAATAGAGAATAGACAGTTGGATATATGAGTCTCATGCTCAAAAAGTAAGTCTGGACTGAGGTTATACATTCTAGACCCTTCGACACATAGAATATATTTATCACCAAGGGATGGAATGAGATTAAATAGGGAGAAGAGAGATGTGAACCCCGAAGAAAAAACTGACATTTAGATATTAAGGATAGGGAGAAGAGAAAAATCAGAAGAATGCCATGTCATGTATGTAAGCCAACAGAAGATACTCAGTAAAGTGGGTTGATATGATATTGATATAAAAAGATCAATATTTTAAGAAGATTATTCTGACTACTGTGTTAAAGATGAATTTGAATTATGAGGCTGAGGTTATGTTTATCTCTTTGATAATGAAAAATTATTGTTTCTGGGCAGTAGTTCATATTTCAGCTTTGAAGGCTAGAATTACAATGCAGTATGGTTCTCCTAATCTATGAAATAAAGAGAACAGAGAGAAAACAGGCTCCTGTTGTCCTGGCAGTGTCAGAGAGTAACTTCTCAGTTATAGGAGCATCTGGTTCCTAGATAAGACATTCTCTTGGTGAACACTTACACTATGTGAGACATTATTCTAGGCACTTTTCATATATTCTTATCTAACCTTCATTGCATCTCCTATAAAGTACATGGCATCATTCTGTTCTTTCAGAGGTTAAATAACTTGCTTAAGTTCACATACTATAAGTAGACACTGAATTTGAAAGCAAATTCATCTGATTTAAAAACCAATGCTCTTTATCACTTTGCTATAGTTGTTTTTTAAGCAAGAATGTCCAAAGCTTTTTAGCTGCAGTGCTGTCAGGGTTTAGAAGTATAAACTAGAAGAAACACTATTGTTTGTAGGAAAAAAAATGTTATTTCTCTGTTTAAATTTTCTACTGTAAAATATAAAACTTAAGGATTAAGTAATTTAAAAGGAAACTTCACTTGATAAATTACTGTCTTTGTATGATTGCATTGAATGCTATTTGATTCTTGAAAACATTAAGGGCTAGTTAAAAAAAGTAATACTACTGAGATAGCTCAGTCAGTACAGCATCATACTTTTAATGCTAATTAACTAATGACATGAAGATTGGATAAGAGGATGACACGTTTCTAGAATTTTACTGATACTTGCTTTCTAAGGAGAAAATTAAACTGCAAAATCTTCATCCGGTGGCAACTATAGGGTACTACAGACTTGATAAAAGATTAATGTGGTCTTGACTCTTTGGAGCACTTAATTACTTGTCACACATAGTGTTAACCTATGATACAGAGCATTTTATGTACATCATTTCACTTGCCGCTTCAGGACAGTACTGGGAAGTAGGTTGTATTATGCCCGTTTTTACATGTGGAGAAACTGAGACTCATAAAATTTAAGTAATTTGCTCAAGGTCATAAAACTACTAAGTTAGCATGCATACTGACTTTTTTGGGGGTTGGGGAGTGGTAGTAGTGAGAAGATAGGAGAGAGACAATCAGAACATGATTATGAAATATGCTGTATTTATGAATGGAATTAACTGGTCACCGTTTTAAGACTCTTAGTACCTACTTGTCAAATTGTTCTCCAGAAGGTGGTGCCAGTTTACATTTGCACTAAGAGCCTGTAATGGTACCCCATTGCCCAAATGCTTGATGAAATAGGAGAACATTTGGTTTTAAAAGTTTATTTATCTGTGAATTACCTGCTGCTTTAGTTTGGTTATGACAGATTATTTATGAAAACTTATAAGTGCCATTAATTTGTTTTCAGTGAGAGGTGTGGAATAGAATGTATAAAATAATATTTTATAAATGTAAATCTCATATAGCATAGATTAAAACAGGATGAGAATGTTAGTAAGGTGACCAGGTAAGTGATTTTGGTCTGTATTGTGGCAATGGAAATAGGCATGAAGTTATATGATAATATCAAGCAAGAATTGACATGACATGGAGATGAGTAAGGTGAAGGAGAAGTCAAGAATGAATGTGAGACTTTCAGCTTTTTAAAAAGGCATGTTTATATCATTTACATAGGTAGCTGATGAGTTTAACCCACGTGGCTTTGATGCTTTCTGTACTTACACATTATACATTGATACCCCAAAATATCTTTTTTTAACTTAAATAAAATTCACCATTTAACCATTTTAAAGTATATACTATTAAGTGGTTTACAGTGTATTCACAAAGTTTACCACTACTACCACTGTCTAATTCCAGAGTATTTCTATCACCCCCAGAAGAAATTGCATACCTCCCAATTCCAACCTCCCCTCATCTCTTGGAAATCACTAATCTACTTTCAGTCTTTATAAGTCTGCCTAGTCTGCACATTTCATATAAATGGAATCCTGTAATATGTGGCCTTTTGTGTCTGGCTTCTTTCACTTAATGTAATGCTTTCAAGGTTCAGCTGTGTTGTAGCATGTCTCAGTACTTCATTCCTTTTTCTATCTGAGTAATATTTCATCATATGGATATACAACATTTCATTTGTCCTTTCATTAGTTGATAGATATTTGGGTTGATTCCACTTTTTGGCTGCTATGAATAATACTTCTGTGAATATTTATGTACATTTTTTGTGTGAACATATGTTTTCAATTCTCTGGAAATACACATAGGAGTGGAATTACTTGGTTGTTTGGTAACTCTATATTTAACTTACCAAAGAACTGCCAAATTTTTTTTTTTCTTTTTGAGATAGGGCCTCACTCTGTTGCCCAGGCTGGAGTGCAGTAGCGTGATCATACCTCATTGCATCCTTAAACTCCTGGGCTCAAGCAGCCCTTTCACCTCAGCCTCCCTCCCAAGTAGATAGGACTATACATGCATGCCACCACTCTTGAGTAATTTTTAAATTTTTTTCGCAGAGACAGAGACTTGCTGTGTCCCAGCTAGTTTTGAACTCCTGGCCTCAATTGATGCTTCTGACTTGGCCTCCCAAAGTGTTGCCATTATAGGCGTGAGACACCGTGCCCAGCTGCAAACAATTTATCAAAGCAGCTGTACCATTTTACAGTCTTATCAGCAGTATATGAGGATTCCAATTTCTCTGCATCCTTCCTAACACTTTGTTTCCTTTTTTAAAATTATGGCCTCTCTAGTTGGTGTGAAGTGGTATCTCATTGTGGCTTTGATTTGCATTTTCCTATGATGTTGAGCATCTTTGATTGTGCTTATTGGTCATTTGTGTATTTTCTTGGAAGAAATGTCTTTTTAAATCCTTTGCCTGTTGTTGTTGTTGTTGTTGTTGTTTTTGGTGAACAAGTCTATCATTATTTCTATTTCTGTTTAATTTGGAACTCACCTATTTTGGTGGATCCGTTTTACCACAAAACATTGTAGTTGTGTTTTACAGTACTCTTACTTCAAGTGGCACACACATCATATCTTTTCCCTAATTCTGTTGTAAGTCAAGGTATTCACAGGTTACTTACAGTCCGCATATGCTCTGCCCTTTCTTTTTAATTGTGTAAAATATACATAACATTTACCACTATTTTTAGCTGTGAAATTCAGTGACTTGAAGTACATTTACAGTGTGGTACAACTCTCGCTACTGTCCATGTCCAATACTTTTTCATCAGCCGCAAAGAAGCTCTGTACCCATTAAACAATGACATTAGGGAATTTATGATAAATTGGTGGGGGGGGGGGTCTCCTGAAATGGAGTCTGATTTAAATCTATTTAAAATCTATTTCAGCTTTCATTCATTTTTAGAAACATATTGTAAAAAAGGAAGCATATCGACTTATTTAATTTTCATATTTGTCACTGGTTGGTTATGAAGGGACAGTTTCTTGAAATGGCAAATATAATATTGAAAATGTTTACGTTTTACCATTTTATGTATATACAATGCATATAATGATTATTACATATAATTTAATGTTGAAAATATATGTTTATATATTATACATTTATTATATATAACTTACTATTTTAGGAAACTCAAGAATATACCCGAAATGTTGTTAGATATTGCCTTGAAGCTCTTCAAGACTGGTTTGATGCTATTAACTTCGTAGATGAGGTATGTATATTTTCTGATGTATGTAAAGACATTTAAGAAAAGTGTTAGATTTCATTTAATGTTGAAAATAATACCTTTTCATAGGAGAGGGGAGGAAGTAATGAACATATTAGGCTTTGAAAAAGAGAAACCCAAAGGGGAGACTAATTCTTTAGTTCTTTGACATTTAGGAGATTCTGGAGCACACTAATATGTCTGCTTATTTCCTAGAGAAGAGTGGCATGATTTGTTTTTCCATTATGAAGTATATATGTTTCATTATTTCTTATTGAGTGAAAATTAGTTTCAGTTGAATATATAAAAGTGACAATGCAAGTGTGAATAGGATAGGGGAGATTAATGAAAAGGGTATCACAACTCTATTAATTGGACAGTGTTCTGCTTGTCAGAGTAGGAAAAGATGGGCTTGAACAAAGGTGATTATTGTTAATAATGAGAAGAGCTGGCACAGGACTTGGTATGTATGAATTGAACAAGTAATTGCTTTTATTAGTCAGCCAAGTTTACCATCAGAAGCTCCTTCTATTCCTCTTATGAAGCAGGGTCAGAATATGCCATATGCAAAAGAAAGACCATGTTTCAGACAGCTCACCCCCACTTCGTTTGGTTTCTGAACCCTGGGCACACAGAACATTGCTGTGTGTTTGTGTATATGTGGAGGGTAGGCAAATTTTATCTCGTGTGTATGTGTGTTTTTTTCCCTTTCTGTTTTAAAAATTTTTGACACAATCACAAATCTATTGGAAAGTTGAGTGGATAAAGAGCTTTCTATTCTTGAACCATTTGAGAGTTCAGTTGTTGACTTGATGCCTCACTATCCCCATGCATTTAAGTGTTTCCTACAAACAAGGATATTTTCTTATATAGCCAGAATGCAACTATAAAAATCATTAATATATTATTAACATTTAATTCTTATAACTCATTTATGTTTTATCAGTTGTCCCATGATATCTTTTATAGAAAAAGGATCTGGTTCAGAATTGCATTTTGCATTTTGTTATCATGTCTCTAATCTCCTTCTGAGACATTCTCCCAGTCTTTCTTTGCATTTTAGGACAGTGACTTTTTTTTTTTTTTTTGAGACAAAGTCTCACTCTGTTGCCCAGGCTGGAGTGCGATCTCCGTTCACTGCAACCTCTGCCTCCCAGGTTCAAGCAATTCTCCTGTCTCAGCCTCCTGAGTAGCTGGGATTACAGGTGCGTGCCACCGCACCCAGCTGATTTTTTTATATTTTTAGTAGGGACAGGGTTTCATCATGTTGGCCAGGCTGGTCTGGAACTCCTGACCTCAGTTGATTCACCCGCCTCAGCCTCCCAAAGTGCTGGGATTACCGGTGTGAGTCACTGCTCCTGGCCAGGACAGTGACATTTTGAAGAATGCCTCTCAGTTTGAGTTTGTTTCATGATTAGATTCAGATTATGTATCATTTTCAGGAATATTACAGAAGTGATGTTGTAGTCTTTTCATCGCATCCTATCTGGTGGTTTGTGATTTGTGTTCTATTACTGATGATGTTCCCTTTGATCACTTGATTAGGGTAGTACCTGCTAGACTCTTTCATCATAAAATTACCCTTTTTCTCATGTAATTAATAAAGTATTTTGTGATCCAGTTTTTAATTCATTCATTTATTTTTGTCTCTAGAGATTCATAGTTTCTATTTTATTCAATGGGTTATAAGCTATTTCCGTCATTATTTGATGCTCAGATTGCTTCAGATTTGGCCAGTGAGAGCCCCTTTAAGCTTAGTTTCTGCTTGTCCCATCATTTTTTGAGAACTTCCATGTTTTCTGGCCCATCAGGATGTTTCAGACTCATAGTTTCCCCATCCATTCCTGGAATCAATCATTTCTTTATGGATCCCTGGTTACTTTTAGTGTGGAACAATATTTAGAAAAATCTAGGTGCTACATGTGCTCATTGCTATTGGCGTATCACTGCTCCCAGGACTTCACAGTGAACAGAGGAGTATATGTATGTAAGTACATATACATATTTGCATCTATATTTATTTTTTTGTCTACAGTGAAATCTGTGAGTTCAAACTGATATTTTTAATTCAAGTTTAACACTGTAGGATTTATTCTAGTTTTCTTCAATAGTGGAAAACCTGGCTTCCATTATCTTTAATATGTTTACTTATCTATAAATACATATTTATTTATGACCAATCTCACATATAAATATGAGAAGCGACTCTCATCTCAGTTGCCTCTCTTTCCCCTGCATGGATGCCTCTTTTCCCTGCTTTGACTCTGAGTCCTCATCCTAGTACCCCTTTTCCCACACGTGGACACCCTCCTCATCCTGCCTGGGCTCTGACTCCCCACTTTGGGAGTCTCCTTCTGTGGAGAAGCCCTGTTCACCCTCTTTGTGCTTGAAATTCCCGCACCAGGCTCTTCCTGTTTTTGGATGTCCTCCTCATTCTGCCTTGGCTCTGATGCCTCCTGCTGGGCTCTTTGCACATGTGGATAATCTCCTTACCCAGCTTGGATTTTGATTCCCTATTCCAGGCTGGCCCCCTGTATTGTTGCCCTCCTTACCTCAGTCAGGCTGTGATTCCCCATTTGGAGGCCCTCCTCACCCAGATTGGCTCTGATGCTCTACACTGGGCTGCCCTGCTGTGTGGGTCCCCTTTGACTCTGTCCACATCTGATGCCCTGTGCTAGGCCACACCCCCTATGCCTGAGCAACCCCTGACATCTCAACCCCTCGATTACCCCCAACAGTTGCCCTCCTCAGTCTGAGCTCTGACTTCCCTCTCAGTTTCCTAACCTTTAGATGCTTATTTTACCATGCTCCCTCTCTTTACCTTCCAGTGGCTTTAGGAATGGTTTAGGAAGGGAAGAACCCTTTGTTATCTTTAATTCTAATCCCTCCTTTCCTGAATTAATTTTTCTTTACCCCTCATTACCCCTCCCCCAACATTTGTGTCAGCTCTTAGCCTTCAACCTGGATTTTGTCCATTTGGATTTTGATTCTGCCCTGACCAGCTCATCTTGATTCTTTGCTTTGTGTAATTGTTGGTCTTTAGGCTTAAATTCTGTTTACATAAATGGTAATAGGTCAGTGTTCAGAGAGAATATTCTCCAGCCTTCATGGAGCTCCATCCCACTTCCAGCCTGCTTCCCTCCTTCTTCAACCTGTCCAGGGTCAGTCCCTCAGCTGGAGCTTTAACTGAAGCTTTTCTCAATCCAGCTTTCTTTGGTGTTTGAAACTTCAGGAGTTATTGTTGAAATAGTAGCATCACTAAGGCAGCAGTAAGATTGAACTGGGGGAAAATTATACAAAAGAAAATGATATTTAAATTAATCATGCTTGGAATCAGGAGTATAGTGAAGGACGGTTAGAATCATGTATGACATACAGAGCAGCTGAACTCTAGGAAATATTGTATTTGTTTTTCACACAGAAATATTTTTAGGAAGATATTGAATGTTCTCAAAAATTTAAATGGATTCTTAAAAGAGTAGAAATTAAGTATAGAACTTAAGGAATCAAATAATATGTTATTTATTTATTTATTTATTTTTGAGATGGAGTTTTTGCTCTTGTTGCCCAGGCTGGGGTGCAGTGGCACAATCTCGGCTCATTGCTGCCTCCACCTTCTGGGTTCAAGCGATTCTCCTGCCTCAGTCTCCCGAGTAACTGGGACTACAGGCTTGTGTCACCATGCCTAGTTAATTTTTGTATTTTTAGTAGAGATGGGGTTTCACTGTGTCGACCAGGCTCGTCTCGAACTTCTGACCTCAGGTGATCCACCCACCCTGACCTCCCAAAGTTCTGGGATGACAGCCGCGAGCCCCTGTGCCTGGCCCATGTCATGTTTTTATATGGTGCTTAAAGGTTTTATTATTCCTCCTTTTTTTTGTCATTGGGAAGTGGAGATGCAGAGATATTAAATGACTTGCCTATTGTTATGTAGCAAATTATGGTACTTCTGGGTCCACAGTCCACATTTTGGAACTCCTTGTGTGGTAGTGTTTTAACTATATTGGTTGTTGGCAGTGGAAAGAGCTTTAACGTCAGGCAGATTTGAGTGTAAATTGTGACTCTGCCATAATTTAACTAGCTATGTGGCCTTGGATAGATTTTTTTAGGTTTAATTTTTAATATATTTTTACTTTTTTTTTTTTTTTAAACCCTGCTGAGCCCATTTCCTCATCTGTTGAAGTTGGTAACATTAACCAGTGAGGATTGACTAAGAGGCACATATTACATGTGTGATAAACATTAGTTCTTCTTCCATCCTCCCAAAGTGTTGAGATTACAGGTGTGAGCCATTGTGCCTGGCCAATAATATGTTTTGAACTGAAGTAAGCCAAATCAATCATACAGAAACAGGGGATGGAATACATTTTCCTATAAGATAGGCCATTTAAGAGTTCTTAAAAATATGAATATCATGTAGGGCAACAATTGTGAGTTTGTAGCAGAGTGGGTTTGGCTAGAGTCCTCTGGTAAGAGGAAAGTAGAACATGCATTCATATAGCAAATATTTATTGAATGTTTACTATGTTGTAAACATAGGGGATATAGTGGTAAAACAGTCTGTAACTTAAGGAAGTGGAAGACAAGTATATGGTTAATTTGATTCCTGTGCTTCTGTAAAGTTGTGACCACGTGCCATGTAGGAGGATAAAAGGGAGCACCTGACTTAGCCTGAAGAACCCAAGAAAAGCTTCTTAGTAGAAGTGTCAACCGAGCAGTCTTAAAGATACATTAATCCAATGGGAGAAGGGATATATAACATTTGGGGCAGAGGGAATAGTGTATATACAAAGGCACAGAAGCTTAGTAAGTTAGGGGCAGTACCTATGGTGCATGAATTTGTGTGACAGATGAGGCTGGAGAGGTAAGCTGTTTCTTCTCAGGAGTTGGAAGGTTATCAGGAGGCTAAAACCATAGGGAGTCATTAAAAGATTGTGAGTGGAAGAAGTTCAAGATTAAATTAATGTTTAAGTAAGACCACCTTCTGACAGCATATAGCGGGTAATAGAAGATATGTTAGTCAAGGTTCTTTTAATGCAAGGGGAAAAATAATTTAAAGCAGCCTGAGTTAAAGAAGCAGTCATTTATTATTAATACATAGGGGTGTCTCAGGGTTAGGGCACCTGGACCTCAGGGATGGACTGGAAATCTGAATAGGAGCTCTTGTCGCTTGCCTTTGCTTTGCCCTGTGTGTATGTGCCTCATTTTTTCTTCCCTTCCCGTACTTTGTCCATGTGGTGAAATACTGCCTTCTTATAGTTGCCTAATGTTACCATTTCAGGCATACTCCCAGATTGTCTGTGAATGTCCCTGAATCCCAGTTCCAATTTTTTAAGAGAGAAAATCATTGCTCAGGCTGGGTCAGATGTGCCCTGCCCTGCCTGCAGTCAAATATGGCTACTATAAACTTGACTGTCAGGCCCCAATCTCTGTGTGTGGTTGAGGTGGCAGAGAGTGGGAAAGGAAGACACATTCTGAGAAGATGGGAAGCTTGTGAGCTAGGCAGACACCACAAAAGGTGTTTTATGGAAGATAATAGTAGAAGAAGCAGTTATCACTGAAACCTAGGCACTAGGTGTTGAGTGCCTGAGCTAAGGTTAGTTAGGTGCAGTGTAGACAGAAAGAAGAAAGTGGATTTAAGAGATTATTTAAAAAATAAGTAAACATAATTTGATACCTCATCAAATATAGGAGGCTTGTGAGAAGGAGGAAGTCTACATTTCATATTTAAATTACTGGGAATCTGGAGAAGAAATATTGAGGAGGATTGAGTTTTATGGCAAAGATACCGAGTTTGGTTTGAACACACTGTATTTGTAGTCCCATGGAATATTAAGTATTGATGTTCAGTAGACACCTGAAAGTGAGATTTGGAGTTCAGGAGTGAGATTTCTGCTGAGATTTGGGAGTCAACTGGGTAGAGTTAGCAGCTGAAGCTGTGTATCTGGATAAATTCACATATAATGAGAAGACTGTAGAGTGAAGAATGGAATCCAAGGACTATTAGTATATATAGGAATAGAAGAAGCGCTTATCAAGTAGCCAGTCTGTGATATTAGACAAGGAAGGAATATGGACTTTAACATTATGGAGAATGTGAATATAGGATATGCTAAAGCCCTGAAAGATAAAATAGAGTTCATGGCTTACTAGTTAATAGCAATATGTACTGGATACTGTGCTGTTTTACTTATTTCTTGCAGCTGCCCAACTCTTTATTATTCCTACTCTAAGGACCAGACAGCTTAGGCACAGAGAGGCAACTTGCCCAGTTTTACAGGTAGGTGGCAGTGACAGGATTCTGCACTTAGGGCGCAGGCACGGTGGCTCACGCCTGTGGTCCCAGCACTTTGGGAGGCTGAGACAGGTGGATCACTTGAGGTCAGGAGTTTGAGACCAGCCTGGGCAACATGGTGAAACCCCATCTCTACTAAAATTACAAAAATTAGCCGGGTGTGGCAGTATACGCCTGTAGTCCCAGCTACTCAGGAGGCTGAGGCAGGAGAATTGCTTGAACCCGGGAGGCAGAGGTTGCAGTGAGCTGAGATTGCGCCGCTATACTCCAGCCTGCGGGACAGTGCGAGACTCAAAAAAAGAGTCTGCATTTAGGCTGGGCATGGTGATTGACATCTATAACAACACTTTGGGAGGCTGAAGTGGGCAGATTGCGTGAGCCCAGAAGTTCGAGAGCAGTCTGGGCAACGTGGCAAAAAGCCTGTCTCTACCAAAAAATACACAAATTAACCAGGCATGGTGGTGTGTGTCTGTAGTCCCAGCTACTTAGGAGGCCGAGCAGGGAGGATGACTTGAGCCCTGGAGGTGGAGGTTGCAGCTAGCTGTGATCATGCCACCATACTCCAGCCTGGGCCACAGAGTAATACCCTGTCTATAAAAAAAAAAAAAAAAAAAAAAAAAGAGTCTGCACTTACCCAGTCTGCTTAATGCCTCAAAGGAAATAGAGAGAGATTCTGACTTAGCTAGTTAGTGTAGAATATGTTACTAAGATGATTATGGTAATGGAGAGCAGACTTTTTAAAATTTTACTTTTAATTGTGGCAAAATACGCATAAAACATAAAATTCACTATCTTAATCATTTTTAAGTATACAGTTCAGTAGTGTTATGTGTATTTGTATTGTTGTGCAGCCAATCTCCATAAGTTTTTTGTCTTGTAAAACTGAAACTATACTCATTAAATAGCTACTCCCCATTTCCTCTTCCCCCAGCTTCTGGCAACCACCATTCTACTTTGTATCTCTATGAATTTGGCTGCTCTAAGAACCTCATATAAGTGGAATCATATAGTTACTGTTTTTTTGTGACTGGCTTATTTTACTTAGCATAATGTCCCCAAGGTTTATTCATGTTACAGAACATTGTTATCATTTCCTTTCTTTTTATGGAGGGCAAACTTTTATTTGTTAGAACACATTTTTGTAGCCTTTACATATTGAGGAGGATGCTATTATCTTATTGGTTTTGAAAAAATAATTATTTCAGGGATGGTGACATATTTAGACTCCTTATAACCTCTATAATGATATGACATTAGCATAATTATCTGAATGTCCGGTATAAAAATTTTTAACAAGAGAATATTTACTAAGAACTTAAAAAGCATTAAAAGCAAACAACACCTTTTTAGTTTTTAACTCATTTGTTTAAGAAGGACAGCTGTGGTATATTTTTGCCCTGCCCTGTAGTGATTTTGTGATCCATGGGATTCACAGATTTAAAATACAGTTTTTGTAATATTTACAGGAATGCGTAAACGTCATTCACATATTTTTTACGAAGTTTTGTATAGAGGCTGGTTGTTTGGTACTGATTGGAAGCATCTTATCCAACTGGTGAAGGAATCTAATGATGCCCTGCATTTATACCTCTGTTTAGGGATTTGGTCAGAGTCTTCTTACCGTTTTGAATATGACAGTGGAGTCCAGATTAGCTCCCCGGTTCACTACTTTTGAATTTTAGGAAGTTACTTAAGTTTTCTAAGTTTGAATTTTGCTACTTGTAGAATGAGAATGTTAGTAGTTCCTACTCCATAGCATTCTTCTGAGGATTAAATGTGATAATGTGAATAAAGTGCTTAGCATGGTGACTGGCACATAGTAAGTGTTCAATGAATGTTATGTGTGACCGTTACTCTTATTACTGTCATGATGTTTGGTATACATGCATTTGAAGAGTCCCAAATGGTCTCTGTAGCTGGAAATCCATTCCATCCCTTGTTTTAATAATGATTATTTGCTTTGGCTAAAGTGAATTTAGGAAATATTATTCTGTGCTGGATGCTTCAGAGGATTCAAAGTTGAGTAGAATACGATTTCTGCCTTTAAGAAACTTATGCTTAAGTGTTTAAAATGGGATAATTTTATCTGTAGTGATTTTAGAATCTGCATCTTCTAAAATGTTAAGTTTTGAATTTAAACTATAGGAATAAATCCAGGTGAGAGTATGGTTTAAACATTTTACAACCATCTTAAAATTTCTGTAAAATAGTCTTTGACTTATGGATTTTGTTTGTTTGTTCCAGCCAGCACCTAACCAAGTCACTTTTCATCTGCCACTACATCGTTACTATGCTATGTTTTTGAGTAAGGTAAGACTGTCATTAAAGAGTTCTGTTCTTTTTTTTTTTAATTTTCAGAAATAGGAATTGAATTAGTAACTTTTTTATTATAATTTTAGGCTGTGAAATGTCAAGAACTAGATTTGGATTCTGTTTTACCAGATCAGGAAATGCTAATGAAACTAATGATTCACCCACTCCAAATTCAAGTATGTATTCAGGCATTTAAAAAGTTTTGAAGTGGATTCCTTGTTTAAGAGATTCTTCTTTTATTTATTTGCCTTTCATTGTTATTATAGCTGAGATGTTTGAAAACTTTTTAAAAAAAGTTGTTACTGTGTTTTTGCCAGATTATGTTTAGGTATTTTTTCATTTTATGAGATTTACTTTTTAGTTTTACTTTTTCCAGGAATTCTTTTCATGATATTTACTTATGGGGTGGTATTTAACATACTATATAGCACTGTTTTGGGAGTCAGGAGATCCGAAAGATTCTAGCCTTGGTGCTACCACTGTTTTATTTTCCACAAAGTTTAGGGTAATTCACCTCCTTGATTCTTAATTTCCCTATCTGTATAATGTGAGGAGAAAGAAGAGAGAAGAATTAGCTTAGATAAGCACTGTGATTTCTTTTAATACCAACACTATAATTTGGCAGGCCAGCTTTTTATATGCATTAGAGGGACTTGCACTTCAATTTTTTTTTCCTGGCAATTTTAGATTTGTTAATTATAATATTATTGAACCTGAACTCTGGGTGTTAGGAAACAGATAAAATTATGACTGCTTGAAGCCGGGAGCGGTGGCTCACATGTGTAATCCCAGCACTTTGGGAGGCCAAGGCGGGCAGATGACGAGGTCAAGAGATTGAGGCCATCCTGGCCAACATAGTGAAACCTTGTCTCTACTGAATATACAAAAATTAGCTGGGCGTGGTGGCATGTGCCTGTAGTCCCAGCTACTCGGGAGGCTGAGGCAGGAGAATTGCTTGAACCTGGGAGACAGGTTGCAGTGAGCCGAGATCACGCCACTACACTCCAATCTGGTGACACAGTGAGACTCTGTCTCAAAAAAAAGAAAAAAAAAATTATGACTGCTTAGTTTTAGTTGACACTGGACATAAATACATGAAGAATTGAATACTGATATAGTGAGAACATTTATTCTAACCTCCAATATTTGGAAAATTAGTAGTATAGGTTTGAGTTAGGGTGAATTAAAGATGTAGAATGTATTCATTGACTTTGAACAATTGATTTTATTTTATGCTTATTCCAAGTGTCTTTCTTTAAACATGTATATTAGGATTGTTGTTGTTACTTAGAGTTTTCTTAAGGGAGAAATAGAGTGAAACATAAGCATTGATTTCTTATGAAAGATGTCAGTGAAAGTCATTGTAAATGTATCCAGAGGCCAACATGGAAAACCAACTCATGTTTAAACTCTAAAAAAGTGGCTATGGCCGGGCGCGGTGGCTCAAGCCTGTAATCCCAGCACTTTGGGAGGCCGAGATGGGCGGATCACGAGGTCAGGAGATCGAGACCATGCTGGCTAACACGGTGAAACCCCATCTCTACTAAAAAATACAAAAAATTAGCCGGGCGAGGTGGTGGGCGCCTGTAGTCCCAGCTACTCGGGAGGCTGAGGCAGGAGAATGGCGTGAACCCGGGAGGCGGAGCTTGCAGTGAGCTGAGATCCGGCCACTGTACTCCAGCCTGGGTGACAGAGCGAGACTCCGTCTCAAAAAAAAAAAAAAGTGGCTATGTAAAAACATAATTATTGTTAAAAAAAAATGTAGAAGTGTATATTTCAACTGATTATCTTTAACATTGGACAGAATATCGGGCTCATACTACGATTACATCATTAAATATTTTGAAATGGTTATTTATAATATTTTGTAAGGATTGAGTTTAGATAATTTATTCTTTGTCCAATTTACTTTTATTAGGCAAGTCTTGCTGAAATCCACAGCAATATGTGGGTAAGAAATGGTCTCCAAATCAAAGGACAAGCCATGACCTATGTCCAGTCTCATTTTTGTAATTCCATGATTGATCCTGACATTTACCTGTTACAGGTAAGCCAATTAGATAATGCAGATATACTTTAGAAGTGTCTCATTTGTACCCAAGGGATTTTAATTTATAGAGGTGACTGAGTGATGACATGGAGAGGCCGATGCCACTGAAAGAATAATTTATTACTTACATTTCCCAGGAGAAGACGCATACCACCCAACACAAGACTACAAGGAAAGCACCAGGTTTTGGTCAAGAGGCAGAAAGGAGTGAGGGGAGAGCCTAGGCAAGAGCCTTTATTGGGGTTTCTACGGGAAAAGCAAGGCAAGGCAGGATTGGCTAGTTTGAATAATTCCAGCAGGCTTTGAGGCATAGGGGCTGAACCTGACTCTGTGGTACCTGGCCCTGGATTGATTTAGAGCAGGGGAAATACTGGGTTGATGTATGAGAGTTAGATAAAGACAATGATTGGCTTTCATGATGGGCATGTTCCCAAGTAAGTTGTTTATTATGTTTAGGAATTAGCTGGCTCTGGGAGGGAGTATCTGTCTTCAGGTCTGTAAGGCCCCTCAAGATGTCAAAACATTATAACATACAGAAAATAAAAATCATGGCCAGGCGTGGTGGCTCACGCCTGTAATCCCAGCACTTTGGGAGACCAAGGCAGGCAGATCACTTGAGGCCAGGAGTTTGAGACCAGCCTTGCCAACAGGTTGAAACCCTGTCTCTACTAAAAACACAAAAATTAGGCAGCTGTGGTGGCACACGCCTGTAATCTCAGTTACTTGGGAGACTGAGGGCTGAGAATAGCTTGAGCCTGGGAGGCAGAGGTGGAGGTTGCAGTGAGCTGAGATTGCACCAGCTTGGGCGACAGAGTAAGACTCTCTCAAAAAACAAAACAAAACAAAAAACAAAAAGTATAGAAAAACATGATTAATAGAAGAAGGAAAACTGAATATTGAGAAATAAAGCATTTTGTTTTCTTTTAAAGGTTTGTGCTTCTAGACTTGACCCAGATTATTTTATTTCATCCGTCTTCGAAAGGTAGGCATAATTTTATTAAGACAGATACTAGGAAGTGTCCAGTTAATTTTGTTTTAATTTATAAAAATATGTTTCAAATATTTCTTCTTGTAGATTTAAGGTAGTGGATTTGTTGACAATGGCATCACAACATCAAAATACAGTACTTGATGCAGAGCATGAGAGGTCGATGTTAGAAGGCGCTCTTACATTTCTTGTGATTCTTTTGAGTCTTCGTTTACATTTAGGTAAAACTCACTGATACTAATACTTAGGTATTAACTGTTTTCCTCCCTTTCTCCCCATCCCTGTAGTAGAACTGGCTTAGGGAAAAAAGGAAAGGATGTAGATAAATTTAAAGAATGTTTCAAACTCTTGTATGTTGTACTATAGGTATACCTTTTAGAATATCCTTAAAATATCCTTTGCTTAAGGGAACTGCAAATAGCAGTTAAACTGCAGTTATGTTTGGAGCATTGCTTCTTTACTCTTTAATTTGAAACATCCTGTATTTGGTAAAACAGCTTAATGAAAAATGTGGTAATTTTTTTCTTTATAATTTATGTATACTCAGATTTGTTAATTCTGTTTTTAATAATTTTAGGAATGTCTGATGATGAGATTCTCAGGGCGGAGATGGTAGCCCAGCTGTGTATGAATGACAGGACACACAGTTCATTGCTGGACCTCATATCCTTTTAAAATTTTAGTTTCTGTTAGTTGCAGGATCTAAAATAAGTAATTTTTATGATTAATGGTTTATCAATTTTTTGATTAATTGTTTTTCAAAGTTGAAAAATAACAGAAAAAGAAGAATACCAGTTGTTTGCTCAAGTGTGTATTCAGTGCTGGTGACTTTTTTTTTTTTTTTAACCTCCTATTATTACCTCTTGGGGAACTCTTCTTGGACTTCAGAGTAGATTTCAGGACAGATTGATGGCTTTGGCCACCCCAGCATTTAACCTTCTAGGACAACATTACTGAACGTTTTGTAAAAGGCAGCTAGGTCTATTTTGTCTGTGTAGCCAGGATGCAATTCATGGTGAACAGTTAAAGGTACACCTTAAGATTATTATTACCAGGATTTTAAACATTTTGAGGGTTTTTCTGTAGAATTTGGTCTTAAAGCATTTTTGTTTGTAGATTATTGTTTACAAACAGGGAACCTGTGGTTCTTTGTATACGACTGAACATACAATGAGTATCTGATTATCTTTTTAAGTTAATGTTAATAAAATTTTACACAAGATTATCAAGTAATTTTGTGATAAAAATTCTGGCTAAATTTAGTATTTGTATATCTTATGACTATGTTTGGAAGAATTGGCTAAAATTTTTGTTTTGTGAAATAAGTCCTATTAGAATGCCTATTTGACAACCTTGATTTTTGTAAGCAGCATCAATTTGATATTGTCTGATGAGTTCCTTCAGTCATTATGAACTATGCATCAGTTTATTATAGAGTAAAAACGATCTCTGTATTTTGAATTTTAAAGATTTGTGTAATGTGAGGAGAGAATCTTTTTGGTTAGCCTCTTTGCTTAAATTTGCTTAGCATTTTTTTCTTTGGGGGTGAAATTTTGTGTTTTTTGGAAAAACAATCTTTGCTATAAAAATCTGCTAATTTTTCGCAAGTTCTTTCTGTTTTTTAAGGAAAAGTTATTTGCAAAATGATGAAAATGAAGACACATTTTTAGAAATTTTTCAGTCATTTTCTGAAATTTTTAAATTTATTTCGGGGAAAATATACCTGGGAACTACTACAGCATACAATTTATTAGTAGGCTCCTAGATTAAACATATTTTCAAAAATCACAATTAAAAAGTTATTATTGAACTGTTGTATTATATAGCCCTCTTGTGGCCAGCTCTGTGTATTACAGCCAATTACTATTTGCCTACTTCAGCAAAATGAGAAACTAGAGTACCTTGGAAAGGCTATAAATCTGGCTTTTTGTTGCTAATATTTTTTCTTGACATATATATCATATCCCAGAAAATCCTAATCCCAAAAGTGGCATTATTCCAGGCAGTTACAGCTTTGAATCAGTTTTATCAGCTGTAGCTGATTTTAAGGCTCCTGTTTTTGAACCTGGAGGTTCTATGCAACAAGGCATGTATACTCCCAAAGGTATGTTTATATACATAAATGAACTCTTTCAAATATCAGTTCTTGAATGGTGAATTCTTCTGTGTATTAAAAGAAAATGTTTACCTTTTGTTCATTCAAGCTTTGGTTTTCTTTTCTCCATTTTGTTATAAATGTATGTCTTTACTGGTAAACAGTGATACTGCTTTCAATTACTTAGAAATCTATAGCTTTATGTTACACTAAGACTTCTTAGATGACTCTGAACTATAAAGGAAATTTATATTTGAACTCTAATTCATTTTTATAAGTGATCATAACCATAAGTGAACCAGAAACTATAAAACAAAATGTATATTTAAAAATATTTTGAATGTATTTACTCTCCAAATTTGATTTTGAAACAGCAAAACAATCCTCATGACCCAAATTTTAACTTGAAATAGTTCAAACTAAAGTCTGTATAGGCTGGGCGCGGTAGCTCACGCCTGTAATCCCAGCACTTTGGGAGGCCGAGGTGGGTGGATCACCTGAGGTCAGGAGTTCGACACCATCCTGGCCAATGTGATGAAACCCGTCTCTACTAAAAATACAAAAAAATTAGCCAGCCATGGTGGCAGGTGCCTGTAATCCCAGCTACTCGGGAGGCTGAAGCAGGAGAATCACTTGAATCCAGGAGATGGAGGTTACAGTGAGCCGCTATTGCGGCTCTAACCTGGTCAACAAGAGTGAAACTCCATCTTAAAAAAAAGTCCACATAGAATGCTGATAGCACTTACTTACATTTTGAACCTATGTTAAATGCACAGAACGTTTTCCTTAAGTGGATGATTGGTTTTCTAAGGTCCCCCCCCCCCCAGATTTACAGTTGACATGCTTGACAGGAGCCAGAGGTAAGTAAGGTTTTGATTTACACAGTCTTTTTTGTTTGACTTTCAGATTTTCACTTCTCTAAGTTAAAATTTTGAAGGAAGTAACAGTTACGTGCTTCTTGCCTCCCTCAACACATTGTCTAATGAAAAAACCAATGCCCATTTTGAAGTTGTAAATAATATGTACTGTGCTGTGTGTGTTTGGCAAAGCAGAACAGAAAAGCCTTATTTGGGATTTTTCAGGGAATTCACAAGGAGCAAGAAAATCCAGAGTCTCTGGTTGGAAAGTATTCCATGAAAGAAAAGCACAGTATGTTTTTAGTGTAGAGGATATTTTGTGTGTAAAATTAGATGAATTTGGGAGTGGAGTGGTGCTGTGGTGTAGTGCAGGACTTATAAAAGTGTGATGTGAGGATTACATCTCTGTCAGACTCACTTGCGCTCCTCATTAAGAATGCAGGTTCCTGTGTCTCATCTCCTGTCTGCTGTCATCAGAATCTCTGTGGGTGAAATCTGGGAATCTGCTTTTTTAAAACAAGCTCTTTAGATGATTGTTCTGAACAATGCTGAGATGGAATACTGGGCATTCGGACATTAAAGCTAGCAAATTGTCATATTTAAATACCATATGAATTATATTTGCTAGTTGTGTGGTTTAGGAAATCAGTTGTTTTGTTTTTTGTTTTTTTTTTTTCTGGAGACAGAACCTCACTTTGTCACTCAGGCTAGAGTGCAGTGAGCTGTGTTTGTCACTCAGGCTAGAGTGCAGTGGCGCCATCACAGCTCACTGCACCCTTGACCTACTGGGCTCAAGCGATCCTGCCACCTCAGCTTCCCCAGTAGCTGGGACCATAGGCACCCACCACCATGCTGGCTAATTTTCGTGTGTTTTGTAGAGACAGGGCCTTGCTGTGTTGCCCAGGCTGGTCTCGAATATTGGGCTTAAGCAGTCCTCCTGCCTCAGCCTCCCAAAGTGCTGGGATTACGGATGTGAACCGCCGTGTCCAGCCAGTTTTTTATCTTTGGGTTTGGCTTCTTATCTATAAAATAAGTTTTTAAACTTTTAAAAAGTGGTTGAAACAAGCCTCTGGTTTCGGGGACTAACCCTCAAGTGAATTTGTTATATTAATATAAAACCAACAAAAGCTGGCCTACTCCTGTTAAAGTGGGTATGGGTAGTTGAACTTAGCTTCTCCTCTGTCCTGCTATCCACTTGCTCCTAAAGTGACCCCTGTTATACATCTGTGGTGATTCAGCTCCATGGAACACTGTTTGAAGCCCACTGGACTAATTAATCACTAAAGTTTTCTTCCATTGCTAAGGTTGTGCAATTCTAATAAAAGCTTTGGCATGTTAATTGTGCAGAATAATAGACTTTAAAGAGAAGGACGATCACGGCCGGGCACAGTGGCTCACGCTTGTAATCCCAGCACTTTGGGAGGCTGAGGCGGGTGGATCACGAGGTCAGGAGATCGAGACCATCCTGGATAACATGGTGAAACCCATTCTCTACTAAAAATACAAAAAATTAGCCGGGCGTGGTGGCGGGCTCCTGTAGTCCCAGCTGCTCGGGAGGCTGAGGCAGGAGAATGGCATGAACCCGGGAGGTGGAGCTTGCAGTGAGCCGAGATCGCGCCACTGTATTCCAACCTGGACGACAGAGCGAGGATCTGTCTCAAAAAAAAAAAAAAAAAAAATGATAAATGATTCTAGAAATACTAATGAAGGTCTTTGTGAAGGACTGTTTTCAGAATTTTAAGTCATACTTCTGATACTTTAAGATGAATAGCTTGTTACATGAAACTAGGGGCAGTGGTTAACAATGGTTAACAGTGTCTTGTGCTAGAAAGTTGTAATTATAGTGGATGGGTAGGGAGAAGCTTAAGCTTCTCATCATGTTTTCAAATGTTAAGAATTTTGCTAGAAAGAATGAAAGAAAAAAACTTAATCTAGTATGGAGATTCTTTTAAGTCAGTGGTTTCTAAAATTATTATCTCAGTCCATCCTTTAGGTTTTTGCCACATCTAAATATCCGCTCTACTGAAATATACTTAGTATTTCAGTATTTTTTAAAAATGAGTTAACTTAAAAAAAACCTTGCCTCATCCTAAGCATGATTATTAGTGAGGTGTCATGAATTTTATTTGCAACTTACAATTTTCTAATACACATTTAAAAATAATTACATAATTATTAAAATGAAAAGCTTTATATACTTAATACTTAAAATCATCTTGTGAACCATCAGTTGTACACATTCCACACACAGGATAGTGGTTCCTAATTATGCCGAAGATAAGGAGACAAGTGATCCGTTTTAGCAAAGGAGCAGAAAATCTTTTATAAACAAAAAAGACTTATAAAGTAGGTCTCTGTTGCTCAGGCTGGTGTGCAGTGGCGTGATCTTGGCTCACTACAGCCTTTGTCTCCTGGGTTCAAGTGTTTCTCCTGCCTCAGCCACCCAAGTAGCTGGGATTACAGGTGTGTGCCACCACGCCTGGCTAATTTTTGTATTTTTAGTAGAGACAGGGTTTCACTGTGATGGCCAGGCTTGTCTCAAACTACTGACCTCAAGTGATCTGCCCACCTCAGACTCCCAAAGTGCTGGGATTACAGGCATGAGGCACCGTGTCCAGCCTCATTAATCTTTAAATCTAGTTTTCATGCTTTTACTTTTAAGTACTTTTTTTTTTTAAATACTTTTTTTGGAAGGGAAATGAGGTGTGGCTTTGTTGCCTGGACTGGCCTCCAACTCCTGGGTTCAGATGAGCCTCCTGCCTAAGCCTCCCAAGTAGTTGGGACTGCAGGTGTGAGGCATACCTTACTTGCCTTTAAGTACACTCAAAGGTCTTAACGTGCTGTGTTTCTTTCTAATTGGCACCCTGCAAAAAACAACAACAACAATGAAGTAAACTTTTCTGGTGAGGCATTGTTGTATTACAAAACTTTTGTTCTTTAGTGCTTGCTGAACTCAAGAGAACATTCCTGATGATGAAATTGTGATTTTTGACTTAGAAAAGTAATCATGGCATCAAGCTTCTTAAGGCAAATACTATAATCAGATTAAATTGTTCTGTCTTTCAAATGTAAAATATACTTAACAAATGTAAGAAGTCAATAAATATTGATTTTATTTCTGAGAAGTCAATGTTTCTACTTTCTTTTGAATAATAGCTGAAGTCTGGGATCAAGAGTTTGACCCCGTCATGGTCATTCTTCGAACAGTTTACCGTAGAGATGTGCAGTCTGCAATGGACAGATATACTGCATTGTAAGTCCATCAAATTGATTAGCATCATAACAGAGTATTTTATATTTATATGGAAAAATTTCAATTATAACACAGATATGATATGCTCTCATTAAAGTATACGTCCATTCTTTAGAGATGCAAATAATAATTTAAGGTTTAAATAATAATCTGTCAGAGATTTATGTTAAGATCTTTATCCAAAATTTGATGTTAATGTGATAGATTTAGAACATGATCACTAAATTTAAAAAACAGAAACTTACTTAGTTGCTGTTTCATCAGTGGAATTAAAGGCTTGGTTTTGTGGTGTTCTACTTTTGAACCAGTAGAGGAGGCACAAGTTAAGAGAATAGAATTCTCTGACATCAGAGATGGTTATGGGTGTCTGTAATAAGTGAACATATTTCTGTGTTCGTGACAACTGGGAAAATAGCCAAAGCAAAATGAATTTTACTTGTAAATATTTAACAAAATAGTTTACAGTATTGATGACTGCAGAAGACAAACATTTTGAAAGATATCTTTTAAATGCAGAATTCAATTTTGTATGTTATTGTAAATTGTAGACTGTTGTAAATGTATTATTTCCACCTCTTTTAAAACCTTAATAGTTAATATTATATTGCTGAATATCACAGGATATCATCTTTTACTTGTGCTTTCCTACAGCTAAACATTTAAAAAACAAGTTTAAATGATGCAAATGTCCTTCATTTTGAGAAAGTATTAATACTTACCCAGATAACTATCAAAGTGAAACTTCTCTTTTGCCAAGACTTTGCAGTAATAGAAATACCTATCACAGACAAATATCTGAAGAAAGTTTTTAATGTGGAATTTTAATTTGCTTCCTCCCCCCAAACAAAACCAAAACAATCTTTGAATCAACAACGACGACAACAACCCAGTTCAGCCATCAGCATCTCTCTCTCCCTTTCTCTAAACCCTTGGAGAAATTAGACTGAGGTTCTCTTTCTCTGGTTTCTTAACTCCCTCTTTTTCTGCTTTTCATGTAGTTTTGTAAAAATTTGCTTGTAATCTTACTAAACTCTTAGCTCCTTGAGGGAAGATATTTTTATCTCTGTATCTCTTCTACATCTTTAATACTTATCTCAATGCTGGCACTTAGTAGGTATTCATAATATATTTGTTGAATAAATAAATTTGAGTAATTCCTGTTGAAAAATTGAAAAATGAAGAAAATTGGGAAAAAGTATTTGCATGGAAAACCTAACTGAGACTTCATAAACACCGGTCTTAAATGGCTCTGCCTTTTTTTCAGGGTAGTGGTGACGGTTAGTTGTTTTGAATGTATAAGAATTAAGTAAATTTTATTCTCTTTTACTTTGTAGTTACTAGAAATTTGGACTGAGATTGGGCTGAAACTTTCAAAGCTTTGAAGGAATCATTAAATAATGCAATCAGTTTTAAAGGGGAAATTTTATTTAACAGTACACATTTATTGAATGCTTGTTATATGCCAGGTACTCTGTAAGGAAAATATAATTGTTTGATTTTTCACTTAGCAAACTTTTAGCTCTGAGCAGTTTATTTCTTTCATTTAGAACAGTGGTTCTTAAGTAGGGATGATATTTGGCGTTGTCTGAAGACTAGTAGGGTTGCCACTGACATCTAGTAAAGGCCAGTTCTACCACCTCTACCAAGAATTCCCTTAATGTTGTTAGTGCCTAGGTTGAGAAACCTGGTTTAGACCCATATTGATACATAGGTATACTTTTTCTGTTTCCAAGTATCCTGTGTTTTGGGATCTGTTTTATATCGTTTAGATCTGTATCATATTTTGATTTATAACTATTTCACATAGTCAGATAAAACCATATTCCCAAAGCTGTTTTTATCAGTTTTTTCACTTTCTTATTTTGTTCTCTATTTTCCCTCATTCTCTTGTTTCCTCTATTTGGCTTTTGAGTTCTTGTACAATTTCTTTATAGCTTCTTAGAAATATTTCTGAACAGGCTGGGTGCAGTGACTCACATCTGTAATCCTAGCAGTTTTTAGAAGGCCAAGGCAGGTGGATCACTTGAGCCTAGGCGTTCAAGACCAGCCTGGGGAACATGGTGAAACCCCATCTTTTCGAAAGATACAAAAATTAGCTGGGCCTGGTGGTGCATGCCTGTAGTCCCAGCTCCTCGGG
The DNA here is from genome assembly GCF_008728515.1 of Papio anubis. Lineage (NCBI taxonomy): Eukaryota > Metazoa > Chordata > Mammalia > Primates > Cercopithecidae > Papio > Papio anubis. Next base: position 53,664,970 of record NC_044985.1, read on the forward strand.
AGGCTGAGGCAGGAGAATTGCTTGAGCCTGGGAGGTCAAGGCTGCAGTAAGCTGTGATCATGCCAGTGGATTCTAGCCTGGAAACAGAATGAGACCCCTGTTTCACAGTAAAACAAAACAGAAACATTTCTGAACCACTGTGATGTTTCTTAGCAGTTTGAAAATCTATGTTTTAAAAGAAATAATGTACTCAAAGCAGTAATAGCAGATTACAAACTTTTTAGCTTTAGACTAAAACCTTTTAACCATTATCTTTTAAAATACTCTTTGAAATTTTATGTGCAACCTATTTGTGTGATAACTTCTGTGTATGTAAAATAAATACCATATCCTTGCAGAAATGCATTGGTTACTGCTGGGCGCGGTGGCTCACACCTGTAATCCCAGCATTTTGGGAGGTCAGGTGGGCAGATCGCTATGTCAGGAGATTGAGACCATCCTGGCTAACACGGTGAAACCCCATCTCTACTAAAAATACAAAAACAAAATTAGCCGGGCGTGGTGGTGGGCACCTGTAGTCCCAGCTACTCAGGAGGCTGAGGCGGGAGAGTGGCGTGAACGCGGGAGGTGGAGCTTGCAGTGAGCTGAGATCATGCCACTCTCCAGCCTGGGAGACAGAGTGAGACTCTACCTCAAAAAAAAAAAAAAAAAAAAAGAAATGCATTGGTTACATAATTATGTAAAACTTAAAATTTTTGTGATTTATTTTGTATGTGAAACAATAATACCTGCTTCCTTTATGCAGTGTCTTTTATTTGTTGTATATTTGACTGTACAATTGACTGTTTCAGTTATTGTTTCAGCACAAGTGGCAAGATAACCCTAAACTCTAGGATTTGTTTGCTATTTTATTTATTTTATCTTATTTTATTTTAATTTATTTCATTTTATAGAGACAGAGTCTCACTCTGTCACCCAGGCTGGAGTGCAGTGGCACGATCCCGGCTCACTGCAACCTCCGCCTCCTGAGCTCAAGTGATTCTTCTGCCTCAGCCTCCTGAGTAGCTGGGATTACAGGCACCCACCACCATGCCTAGCTAACTTTTCTATTTTTAATAGAGATGGGGTTTCACCATGTTTTCCAGGCTGATCTTGAACTCCTGACCTCAGATAATCCGCCGACCTCGGCCTCCCAAAGTGTTGGGATTACAGGCATGAGCCACCATGCCTGGCCGATTTGTTTGCTATTGATTATTTTCATCTGCTTTTTAGTTTTAAGGGACAAAAAGTGGCTTAACTGATTATACTGGGAGGGATCTTTTTTTATTTGCAAGATGACCTTTTGGAGGTCATCTTGCAAATTAAAATGAAAAATGGTCAGATAAATTTAAACTTTTGTGTTCTCACAATTTAGCTCTGTGCCAGGCACTTTAAAGGCAACCAGTAAATATTTGTTAAATGAATGAAAAGTAGATTTCTTTCAGTTTTTGTGCTGAGAGTTTAAGTGAAAGTAAGCCATTTGCTCTATGTGATGCTTAGATGCTTAGAATTTTAGGCTCTTATTGCTGGAAACGGCCTTTAAAATCTAGTCCAGGTTCTATAAAAGTGTCTTGTGGGCCTTCACTGGAAGACAGGGTTGGGCAACAACAAGAAGAGGCTTAAGAGAGTGGAAGTGGCTCATCCTGCTTCCCTTTCTCCCTTCCAAGTATCCCCGAGTGGGCATTCAGCTCTTAAAAAGAAAACAAAAACGAGATAACAACAACAAAGCAAACCAACAGTTGGAAAACCATCATTTCAGTGTTATATTTTATATATGAAGACATTGTGGCTCAGAGAAGGTCAGTGAAAATATGTCTGTTTTTTTTTTTTTTTGTTTTTGAGACAGGGTCTCACTTTGTCACCCAGGCTGGAGTGCAGTGGCGTGATCATAGCCCACTGCAGCTTCCAACTTCTGGACTCAAGTGATCTTCCCATCTTACCCTCCTGAGTAGCTAGGACTACAGGTGCACCACCATGCCTGGCTAGATTGTTTAGAAGTTTTTTGTAGAGGTGGGTTCTTGCTATATTGCCCAGGCTAGTCTTGAACTCTTAGTCTCAAGTGATCTTCCTGTCTCAGCTTCCCATAGTGCTAGGATTATAGATGTGAACCAGTGTTCCTGGTGAAATATGTCTGACAGTGGCAGTGTTGTTAGAACTATGAGCTAGGCCATTTCCAAAGATAGAAATGATTTCGTAAAGCATCTGTTTTAAATTCAACTGAAAAGTACATTTTTAAAAATATGTAATTTCTTGTATTTCTGTTGCCTCTTGTCTCCCATTTTGAAGGTTAATGACTGCTGCCCCGTGTTTGAAAGTATGATGTATGAGTTTTATGTATGTCATTTTTGTCTCAAACTAGTCAAAAATTACGTGTTGGTGTGAGTCACTTAAGTAATTTTTTTCTGTCATATAGCATTTCCTTTGCATTATTCTATTAATGCTTTTGAAAAGAGCAGTCAAAATGATGTATTACTCAGGCCTTCAACAAATGTATAACCTTTATTTTGCAAAAATTTATTAATCTAGGTGCCACATATTTAGTGGTTACTGCTTAAAGCAAACAAAGAGACAAAGTAAAATTAAAAATTGCTTTTTTAATGCTAAATGAAATAGAATAGTTGAAGTATTTCATCATGGCTATTGCGATCATTTTGAAAATTACATTTATATGTTGTCACTGTAGTATTATATACAAACTAATTTTTAAATTTATTTTTAATTTATTTTTATTTTTTTGAGAGAGTTTCACTTTTGTTGCCCAGGTTGGAGTGCAATGGCGCGATCTCGGCTCACTGGAACCTCTGCCTCTCGGATTCAAGCATTTCTTCCACCTCAGCCTCCCAAGTAGCTGGGATTACAGGCATGTGTCTACCATGCCCGGCTAATTTTGTATTTTTAGTAGAGACGGAGTTTCTCCATGTTGGTCAGGCTGGTCTTGAACTCCTGACCTCAGGTGATCCGCTTGCCTCGGCCTCCCAAAGTGCTGGGATTGCAGGCAGCAGCCACCGCGCCTGGCCCAGAAACCAGTTTTTTAAATTGCAAAGTTAATTTTATAGCATCTTCATAATCATAGGTACAGCTTATTTCTCTGATATATTAATGATAGTTTTCTTATTTTTAAGATTTTTTTTTCTTCATTCTATATAGTATTTGTTTCCTCTAAGGTGCATTTTCTATTATTCAGTCTCTAGCTTTCGAGTTAGAGGCATTCCCCAGATGTCTGACAATGTTGACTGCTTGTTATTAAGAGCTCTTGAGTGCATTGTCGGAACTTGTAGATTCTGAATTTTAATATAGGGTGATTTGGGTAGGCAGGTTTGTTGAGAAACACTTGTGTTAGATCTTTCTTTTTGGCCTAGTCAGATTCCTCAGGGAAGTATCCTGAGATACTGCCCAGAGGTAATGGTATGGCTGCTATTATTCCGTGAACCGACTGGGAGACAAGGCCTAGGGACTCTGAGTCAAATATGCATATGACGACTTTAATCTTTCCTCCTTATACCCTCAGTTGTACTTGCTATTTTATCCTCCCCAGAGATGAGTTCTGTAGCCAAAATTCTGTTTCAGTGGTGGAAAGGCAGTTTTCATCCAATCCTCCTTATTTTAACCCCCTGCCTTCCCACCTCCAGTTGTAAAGGTACCAGGTGCTGCCAATTTTGTTGTTTATTTTTTAATTGCACTTTTTATTATTGAGTTTTAAGACCTCTTTATATTTTCTGAATACTAGACTTATCAGGTATATGATTTGCAAATGTTTTCATTTCTTTCTCCTTTTTTTTTTTTTTTTTTAAGACAATGTCACTCTATTGCTCAGACTGGTGGCATGATCACAATTCTCTGCAGCTTTGAGCCTCTCCAGGCTCAGGTGATCCTGAGTGGCCTCCCGAGTAGCTGGGACTACAGGCATGTGCCACCACACGTGACTAATTTTTGAATTTTTTGTAGAGATGGGGTCTCTACATGTGTTGCCGAGGCTGGTTTGATCTCTGCGGCTTAAGTGATCTGCCTGCTCAGCCTCCCAAAGTGTTGGGATTACAGGCATGAGCTATGGCGCCCCGTCTGTGCATGTTTTCCGCCATTCTGTGGATTGTCTTTTTCACTTATTTGAAAGTGTCCTTTGAGTCACAAATGTTTTAAATTTTGATGAATTTCAGTTTTTTTCTTTAATTTCTCTGTTTATCGCCTAAATTAATTTAATTTTCCTGTCTGTTGCCTAAATCAAGGTCACAAATAGCTAAACCTATGTTTTTCTCAGAGTTTTATGCTTAAAAATATAAAACTACAGCTGAAGCTTTTACATCAAATTCTCTGATTGATTTTGAGTTAGTGTTTATGTATGCTGTGAGGTAGTGGTCCAACTTCATTCTTATTCATGTGGTGTTTCTTTGAGTTTTAATGGACCTTGCCTGTTCAACAACCTGGGCCTCATACAATCTTTTCTTTTTTTGTGGATAACTTAAAAATACACATTCACTTTCTTTAAAGGTTATAGGCTTGCTTAGGTTATTTCTTGAAAAAAAATTGCTAAGTTATATTTTTCTAAGAAATCTTTAAGTTTATACTTAATGATTAAAAAAACTTCCCTGTGTTTTTATTCCTGTTATTTATGTGTGTTTGCTATTTCTTATTTTGAATTAGGTGTCATAGCAGATGATGATCAGTTTTATTATGCTTTCTAAGAACCAACTTTTGATTGTCTCTCTCCTCCCACCCTCATTTTCTATTTCATTCTTTTTTTTCTGTATTACTTATTATCTTTTTTTTTTTTTTTTTGAGTTGGAGTCTCACCCTGTCGCCCAGGCTGGAGTGCAGTGGTGCGATCTCTGCTCACTGCAATCTCCGCCTCCCGGGTTTACACCATTCTCCTGCCTCAGCCTCCTGAATAGCTGGGACTACAGGCACCTGCCAGCACGCCCAGCTAATTTTTTGTATTTTTTTTTAGGAGAGACGGGGCTTCACCATGTTAGCCAGGATGGCCTCGATCTCCTGACCTCGTGATCCGCCCTCCTCAGTCTCCCAGAGTGCTGGTATTACAGGTGTGAGCCCTCATGCCAGGCCTTTTTTTTTCCCTTTTTTGAGACAGTCTCACTCTGTCTTCCAGGCTGATGTGTAGTGGTGCAGTCTTGGCCCACTGTAGCCTTTTAACTGCTGGGCTCAAGCGATCCTCCCACCTCAACTTCCTGAGTAGCTGGGATTACAGGGGTGCATCACCATGCTTGGCTAATTTTTGTATTTTTTGTAGAGACAGAGTTTCACCATGCTGCCCAGGCTGGTCTTGAACTACTGAGCTCAAAGCGATCTGCTTGCCTTGGCCTTCCAGAGTGCTGGGATTACAGATGTGAGCCACTATGCCAGGCCATTATTGTCTTCTTGCAATTTAGTTTGGATTGTCTTTGTTCTTTTTCTTGGATACTCAGTTGTTGTTGTTGTTGTTTTAGTGCATTTGGTTTTCATTTTTAATTACTCCTATTTAATTTTTATTGTTATATATTTTAAAAATATTTTTATTTGATATATCTTAGCCTTAATATTACCTTTTACACAGTATTTGAAGATACTTCTCTGATAGTTTCATACATGTGTACAGTGTGTAATGATCAAATCAGGGAAATTGGGATATTCATCATCTCAAACATTTATCTTTTTTTTTTTTTTTTTTTTTGAGACAGAGTCATGCTCTGTCACCCAGGCTGGAGTGCAGTGGCCGGATCTCAGCTCACTGCAAGCTCCGCCTCCCGGGTACACGCCATTCTCCTGACCTCGTGATCCGCCCATCTCGGCCTCCCAAAGTGCTGGGATTACAGGCTTGAGCCACCGCGCCCGGCCTATCTTTTTTTTTATGTTGGGAACATTACAGTTCTTCTAGCTATTTTGAAATATACATTATTATTAACTATAATTTGGATGCTTAGTTGTTGATTTTTTCACAAACATATGGATTTTAAGGCTATGTATTTCCTTCTAAGCACTACTTTGGTTGTGGCCCACAACTTTTTCTATATAGTTTAGGCTTTAAATTTTTCTGTTATGATTTTTAATGGCTTCTGAATTTCTAAGAGCATAGTTACCTATAGCCAATGGCTGTCCAAAAATATTAAATGGAAAATTCCAGAAATAAATAACTTATAAATTTTAAATTATATGCCATTGTAAGCAGGGTGATGAATTCTTGTACCATCTTGCTCTGTCCCACCTGGAATATGATTTGTTCCTTAGTCCAGTGTACCATGCTGTATATACTACTTGCTTGTTAGTTATTGACATTGTCTGCTCCTGACATCCAGCCATCACATTGTCATGGCCTGATGATTCAAGATCACCTGAAGCAGATGTTCCTCCTTCTGATGACATATTGTCAGAAGGTCATTAGTAGCCTGATGCCATGTCACAGTGCTTACCATCATTCACTTCACTTCATCTCATCACGTAGGCATTTTATCATCTCACATCATCACAAGAAGAACAAGAGTGAGTATAGTACAGTGGTCCCCCTCTTATCCTTGGGACATGTTTCAAGACCCACAGTAGATGCTTGAAATGAGGGATGGTATCCAACCCTATATCTACTATGTTTTTCTCCTACAATACATACCTATGATAAAGCTTACTTTATCATAGTATTAGATAGATAATACTAATTAGAGATAAACAGTAATAACTAAAGGTAAAATAGAAGAATTGTAACAATAATCTGAATGGCGTACAACTGAAACGTATGAATTATTTCTGGAGATTTTCATTTAATATTTTCTGACCGTGGTTGACCATGGGTAACTGAAACTGTGGAAAGTGAAACTAGGTATAAGGGGGACTACTATACATAAGGTATTTTGAGAGAGAAAGCATGTACACATTCACCTAACTTTTATTACAGTATATTGTTGTAATCTGTTATCACTTACTGTTGTTAGTCTCTTATTGTGTCTAATTTATAAATTAACCTTTATCATAGGTATGTATGTGTAGGAAAACATAGTATATAGAGAGTTTGGTACTATCCTTATTTTCAGGCATCTACTGGGGGCTTTGGAACATGTTCCCTGAAGATAAGAGGGGCCTACTGTATTTGCATACAAGTTCATAATTATCTTCTTGGGGAACTTGTTGTTCTTACATCCCAGAAGAGACAGACAAGCTAATTCATTCTCCTTATGAGTTATTCTTTCAATGAGGGTAAAGCCTTTCAAGGGTCTTAGCTTTAGGTGGGATCTCAGTTCTGTCTCTGAGTCTTGTGTGAGCCCAACACACCTTGTGATCTGTTTGCTCAAGGACTTTAGTAACTGGAGAATTCCACTTTTTTTGTGTGAGCTCAAATATGCATTCAGAAGATTATATTTATATTTTATCCAGCTTTTCCAACCATTGGTAGTGGGAGAATTTTCAGGTCATCTATTTTGCTTAATTGTTACAGCTGGAAATTTCTTTGCTGAGTACTTCATCTGTATTCTTTCTGTTCATTTCTCTTTGTTAGCACTTTAAAGTTTATGTATTTTTTTAATATTCAGCTTAGCTCTCTTTACTCATTTTTAGCCATTAGGAAAAGAAATAGTAATGTTCATTGTATAGAGAATAGAAACCTCTTTGGCATTTTAAGCAATTTGATTAAAAATAGCACTGCATAAAACATTGTGGCAGAAATTGGTGTCTATAAATTACAATAAACCACAGTTTGATTTTGAGGCCATCATCTAATTCTAGTTTTGTTTTTTTTTTTACAGTTTAAAACAGAGCGGAAAATTTCCTGGAAATCCCTGGCCTCCCTATAAGAAAAGGACATCACTCCATCCTAGCTATAAAGGTCTCATGAGACTTTTGCACTGTAAAACTTTACACATTGTGCTATTCACTCTGCTTTACAAGGTACAGTAGTAATTTGAATAGAAAGACTAAGTTTAGAATTATTTTCAAATAATAATCCTTTAGGATAATATTTACATAAAAGTACCACTTATAAAGCAAAGTGTGTTTATACATTTAAGATGTATGAAGATATGTTATAATCACATATATTTGAAATCCAAGTTGAATATAACAGAATAGCTACAGCATTCTTTGTGAGAAACTATTTATCTTATCTAGCTACAGATAAAAATATGTATTTATGGCTTCTGCAGAACAATAAGTGAAATACCATGGAACTACAAGAGGTGTGGAATGAGCTACAGGGACCAAACAACCATCAGAACCCACTAAAATGACAAAACTAGAATGGCAGTTATGTGAGCCAGTGAATCTTAGGTTGGGGTGGTTCTTTTTGCTTTTTTCCTCTAATCAGGAAAGTGACGTGGAAGGATTTGAGTGTGGTTTCTATGTGGCAAGATCAAAAATTGTTTTTGATAAACATCTTAGGAACTCACAAGATGATGCATTTACTTTCTTGTTATCTAAAATTTGTTTTATTTTGGGATCTTCTCACGTAAAACAGATTTATTTGACTAATTGTGTACTCAAAAACTTGTATGAAACATAATATTGTATAGTATGTATGTGTGTATATAATAGGGATTTTTATAATCTCATCTGCATGAAAGATGAAAAAAGTCTGGGTGCAGTGGCTTATGCCTATAATCCCGGCACTTTGGGAGGCTAAGGTGGGCAGATCTCGAGGTCAGGAGTTCGAGACCAGCCTGGCCAACATGGTGAAACCGTGTCTCTACTAAAACTACAAAAATTAGATGGGTATGGTGGTGGGCGCCTTTAATCCCAACTTCTCGGGAGGCTGAGGCAGGAGAATTGCTTGAACCTGGGAGGTGCAGGTTGCAGTGACCCCAGATCGTGCCACTGCACTCCAGCCTGGGTGACATAGCAGGACTCCATCTCGGGGGTGGAGGAAAGAAAGATGAAAGAAAAAAGAAAATAACTATATAGACATGATAAATGTTATGCAGGTAGATACAAAGAAAACCTCTTGTTCCTCTTCGTAGTTATAATTTGAAAAATTAAAAGTTAAGAGAAATTCATAAGAATATTTGTTATACAAATTTCCAGTTACTATGTACAATCATTTAACACATTGTTTAAGAAAGTATATATTTAGTTAGGTAGGAATTTTAGTTTTTTTCTTAATCTTATAATGAAATAATACTTTTAAATTTCTATACTTTTCTTTCAACTCCACCCATGACCAATTTTTCATTGTACTTGTTTCTAAAGTTTTCCTGTTATGATTTTGGACAGATGCCTCAAAAAACACCTTGGGTGGTTTATTTTCATTAACTTCCAAGAGGGTTATTCAGTAATTGATTTAAAATGTTCTTTTTCTTTATTAAAAAATGTAGAATATCTTTTTGCACTGAAAAGATATTTGTATTTGTTTTACAAATAATGGACAGTCTTCGAATGTTTACTTAGTGCCAGATTTTGTTTGAAATGCTTTATATATACTTGTAGACGTTATTTTGCTTAAGCTAGCAAAAATCCTTATGAGTGAAAGTTCTGTTGTTATTCTCCTTTTTCAGATATGAAATTGAGTTTTAGAGGTTAAATAACTAGTTCAGATGGGGAAGCTAAGTACTGTTATAAGTAATAATTAATAAGTGACAAATAATTCATGAAAATTTAAGGAAACCTTATGGCAAATTATTATGCTCTTTCAAGTTATATGTTTCAATGTTTTCGTATGCTAAATGTACAAATAGTATTTTATGAAAAATAAAAAGACAATGTTTTAGTTGTTACAAGACTATCATAAATGAACTCTTGAAATCTCAACTTTAAAATAGCTTTCTTGATTTTACTACTACTAATAATAAAATTCTCCATTGACATTACGTTGGCAAATCAACTTTCTAAAAATCAATTTTAGTAAACCACCTTTATCCTCTGACGTGTTTAGTGTCAAAATAAAACTGCCTGGAAACATCATTTTTCTTTCTTTTTTTTTTTTTTGAAGTACCTAATAGAGGGATTTTTTTCCTCCTTAGCTCTTAAGTTATTCAGTTAAAGCTGTAATGCCACAAACTTTGAAGTCAAAATTTAATTGAATTTAGCTGGTAATGTTTTATTTGTCAGGAGGAGATAGTATAGTAATGATAGTCAGTGGCCTGGGAGTCTGAGGTCTGCGTTCTAGTGTTGCTTACACTAGCTAACTGGTTGTGTGGCTGGGCCTTGGTTTTCTCTCCATAACATAGTGGATCAGAAAGGATGACTTCTGTGGTCTCCCAGCCTTCAGTCTCCTCCTGCTGCTGCTTCTGCTCCTCACATCGTTGGCACCACTCACTCACTATTTGTTGAACACACATTGCTAGACACTACACAAAACAAATGACAGATATTAACCCATGCAATCCTTACAACAATTCTGGGCTTTAATTCCATTTTTATTTTTCTTTCTTATTTTTGGTTTTTTTTTTTGGATGGAGATGGGACAAGTGAAAGTGCTAGGAGGGGCTCTATAATTTCAACTTTAGAGATAAGAAAACTAAGACCAGAGTCTGTTGCTGAAGGTCAACTAGGAATAGACAGAAATTTGTTTAAAAATCTGGTTTTTAAAAGGTTTTGAATGCCTGTGCTCTTCACTGTGCCACACAACAGATGAACAGAGAAGACCTCTGAATAGTCAGAAAAACATGAGAAGAGTCAGTGACTTGAAAGTCTCTATTCTTTAGTTGTAGTAGATTAGGTCTTAAGCGATTAAGACCTCCTTTCCAAGTCGCCTCAGCCATTTGGGCAGCTTCTGTGAGGCTCAGCTTATCCTGTCCTCTTTTTTGCTCTCTGCTATCTTGCCCACAATTAAAACTGCCATTCCCTACAGAATTTCTTCCTTTTGTCCTTTCCATCATTTGGCCAGATGACTTTTATAATGAGGACAAGATGATAGCTGCCAGGCCATTTTGTTACTTGTAGTATTTTAGATATCTTCTGGTTAGTGGTCTGTTATATCATAGTGAATGAGTGATTGATGTAGGTAGCCCAGAAACCCTGTGCAAGATGCATAAGGTTTGCATTGAGTAATCCATAGGTCAGATTTATCAAATTTTCTTCAGAGAAGCCTCTTTACTAACCGCTTGAATTCCTTCTACCTTTCTCCTACATGTAAATCACACACTGACATACATATGAATATAGCTACTCAAAATACTCAGAGGCTCAGAACTTTAATTTCAGAGACATGTTTTTAAGAACATTAATGCACCATAAACATTTATTGTGCTTCCAGTTATATGCCAGGTGCTGTGCTAAACACATTTGCTTGAATTATCCTATTTAGTAAACTTATTTATCTGATGGCCTTGTCATCAAGAGAAGAGTGTCAGCAAATTAGGATATAAAAATATTCTTATTAATTTATTTTATTAAATACTTATATTCATATGAATTTATTTTAGTGGACTCTCTGACATAACCTTTAGAAAATTTGTGAACTGGTATTTCTAGATATTACTTAAAGTACTTTTCGTCTATAACGGTAAAATATTTTTGGATCTCTAAATGAAATACATTTTGTGGAAAAAAGTAATTATGAGGCATTTTCTTCCCTTTTTAAAGATTTTGATGGATCATCAAAATCTGTCAGAACATGTACTCTGCATGGTTTTGTATCTGATTGAATTAGGACTCGAAAATTCTGCTGAAGAAGAATCAGATGAAGAGGTAAGTAGTTTTTTGTAATTTAAAATTTTTAGATAGGCAGTCCCTATCTGGCTCCAACCAATTGTTGCCAAACCAGACATGTTATACTTTTGCTAGTTATGACATGCCTTAGTAAAATGTATTTATGGATTCATCTTGAGGTATATTTATGTTTTCATCAGACTCATAAGATCTTTTAAAGAATTACTGGAAAAGGCCCTTTGGGATCTTCAAATACGTACAGTTTTTTAGGGCCTTAATTGATGCATTAAATTCTATTATGGAATTACTGAATTTGAAATTTATAATTCCTATCACAAAAATTAATAAAAGTGTTTAATGCATTTTTGGTGTTATGCTAAGAATATTGATTATTGGCAAAAAATTACCAGTAATCAATAAATAATCAGTAAAACTGAAGTTAGGGCTTAGCTCCAAAAATTCTAATAATTTGATTAGGGATTATTTTTGAGTAGCAAATTCTTTCTGTAAAGGTTTTAAGGTAATGGCATGAATATTGTTATATGGGAGAATGTTTAAAGTACTTAAGAGTAAAAGTTGTTGGCCGGGCGCGGTGGCTCAAGCCTGTAATCCCAGCACTTTGGGAGGCCGAGGCGGGTGGATCACGAGGTCAGGAGATCGAGACCATCCTGGCTAACACGGTGAAACCCCGTCTCTACTAAAAATACAAAAAAATAAGCCGGGCGAGGTGGCGGGCGCCTGTAGTCCCAGCTGCTCGGGAGGCTGAGGCAGGAGAATTGCGCGAACCCGGGAGGCGGAGCTTGCAGTGAGCGGAGATCTGGCCACTGCACTCCAGCCTGGGCGACAGAGCGAGACTCCGTCTCAAAAAAAAAAAAAAAAAAAAAAAGAGTAAAAGTTGTTAATTTGTTTCAGGACTTTAGAAGTATTGTGTCCATAAAAGCAATTGTTACTACAAATTAGTTTCACTAATGTGTAAGATTCTCCTCATCTCTTCCCTCCTAAATGACAAAATGTAACACAACATAATAATTGCAAAAAACAAGTTAAAGAAACCACTTTGTAGTTCTTTGTAGTCCAAGTTGAATCAACATATGTTCTTTCATAGATGTTAAAAGGTTATAAAGATTCCTCTATGATTAGGTCATACCTTTGGTTGATTTTTCAGTTTCCTCCAAATTAGTCCAAATTAGCATTATTTGTATTACTAATGGGTGAGGATGAATATTCTGTAATGTTCAGTATTCTAGATTGAAAAATGTATTTAAAAATGTATTTTAAGTCAGATGTTTAGCTGATTCCATCGGACTTACCCATATTGGTATTGAGTAATTTATTACTACATTTTTTGTCTGAATTTGGTTTTATTCAAATTTATTCACTCTATAATTTGTGGATGAGACAGTAAAGGATCCAGGATTATGATAGGCAATGGATGATTTTTGGGGGCTTGTTACATCTCCATTGTACCTTGGACCTGACGTGGCAAGATTTGATATTCTTTTTTTTTTTTTTTTTTTTTTTTTAAGGCATCCGTGGGTGGACCAGAACGTTGTCATGACAGTTGGTTTCCTGGCAGTAACTTAGTGTCAAACATGCGACACTTTATAAACTATGTTAGAGTAAGAGTTCCAGAGACTGCGCCTGAAGTGAAGAGAGACTCACCTGCAAGTACTAGCTCTGATAACTTGGGTTCCTTTCAAGTAAGTGTAAACGTAAGAAAGAAAATAAGGAAAAGCTTTATGTTATGTATGTTATGTTGGGATATACTGTTCCTATGATATCCAAAAGAAAAAAAAAGTGGTTGCAGATAACTTTAAATTGTTTTTTATTTCCTCTGATATATCTATGCAACTTCTACCTTATCAGTCTTTTTCCCTTAATCTGCCAGAGTTCACGACGGCCTAAAGTTCTTCAAAGAGAGGTAGATGTGTATGATATTTGCATTAACTAGCAACATGGCTTTAACTGGAAATGGGGAAAAACTGCTTTGAAGTATTTGTGTGTGTATGGGTGTTTAATTAATATGGTTAAATTTAAAAGAAAGTTTCTTGGATTTGTGTGTGGTTTTTTTTTTTGACAAAGTGATTTAAGCTTAATATTAAAGAAAATTTATATTGAGCTTAAAAATAACACTGAGTATTTTCTTATTAGTGTTCGAAGTATTTTGGACCAATTATAGGTAGCATATTTGAGTCTCTTTACATTTAGCATTGCCACTATACTACTAACTTCTTAAAAATGACTTGGATATTTTCTAAATTAAAATAAATTTAATTGCTAGCAGCATGCTCATTTGCAAATAACTTTTTTTTGCTTCTATGGCAATTAGTTAACTTTGATAAACTAAGCCTATGAAGTCTTAAATTCTGTATGTTCTGGCTTTGGACTCATTTTGAAAATCAGTGCTCTCATTGCATGTAAGTTAATTTTTAAAAAGCAGTAATGAAAAATCTTGAAATGACATTTTAAGTAACTAAACTTAAGCAGTTTTAGTCTTCCCAGCCTAGATTTTTGTCAGTAGAGAACATTGAATCAGACATTTCTTATAGTAGAGTCTATTTGTAGGAGCTTTCTTGGTCTTTGACAACGTATTTTCGCTGTAAGCAAAAACTGGAACCTCTAAAGAGGCTTTTGCCTCTAATGCTGGTAGAGAGTACTTTAAAAAACAGCTTCGATGTTAAAAAATAGCGTATACTGTCATTTGACTCACAAAAGCTCATCTGATATTAGAGCATCCTTTCTATGCTTGCTTTTAAAAAATAAATTCATTAAACTGATTCATATCTTAATTAAAAGATGTTTTCTGCCGGGCGCGGTGGCTCAAGCCTGTAATCCCAGCACTTTGGGAGGCCGAGGCGGGTGGATCACGAGGTCAGGAGATCGAGACCATCCTGGCTAACATGGTGAAACCCCGTCTCTACTAAAAAAATACAAAAAACTAGCCGGGCGTGGTGGCGGGCGCCTGTAGTCCCAGCTACTCGGAGGCTGAGGCAGGAGAATGGCGTGAACCTGGGAGGCGGAGCTTGCAGTGAGCCGAGATCGCGCCACTGCACTCCAGCCTGGGTGACACAGCGCGAGACTCCGTCTCAAAAAAAAAAAAAAAAAGATGTTTTCTAAGAGCCCTGGTGCAGTTTGATTGCTTTAGCAAAAAAGCTTTTTAGAATTTAAATTAATGAGGAAAATACTTAGTTAAAAAAAAAAACTGTTCAGAAAACAAATCATAGTCCTTGACCGACAAACCAAAAACAAATAAAAAACAAATCACAAATCACAGTTTTAATTTCATATTAAAATTTAATAAAACAAATTAAATTTCATATTAAAATATGAAACATCAGTTTGATTTTTTCATTCTTATATCTCAGTTTAGTAACTTTAAGCATTTATGTTAGAATTTTCAAACTTTAAAGTTCCTTAAAAGTGAAATTAATTACTAGTTCATGTTTGTTAGCTTAGAAAATTTTTTAAAAAACGAATTTATAATTTTCTTAACTGGAAACTGTAGCAGTCTTCCAGAAGTTACTAAAGAGTACCCTATTCTTCATGAATGCTGACCAGAACAGCCTTTCCTCCTTTAAACTAATGAATAATTTAGTTTATGATTCTCTTTAATATGGCTGTAGATACTACTTAAGTTTTGTCTGTTTTCGGGAGGTTGAAAAGGAGGTGTTACTGCTGATGATCTCCTTATAACTCTTTCCAGATTGAGTGGGATTAAATATATTTGAGAGAGATAGGTCAAGGGACAGAATTATTTAAAGAGCAAATCTGTTGAATAAATCTTTTTATGAAACTGAGCATTCCCTTTGGAAAATGTAGTACTAGTATGTTTTTAAAATGATGCTAAATAACTTCTCTTGATTTTTCTTTGTTTCTCTTTTTTAATGGTAGAATTCTGGTACAGCTCAAGTTTTCAGTTTAGTAGCAGAACGTAGAAAGAAATTTCAGGAAATCATCAATCGCAGTAGCAGTGAAGCAAATCAGGTGGTTCGTCCCAAAACTTCAAGTAAATGGTCTGCTCCTGGCTCAGCTCCACAGTTAACTACAGCCATTTTGGAAATTAAAGAAAGCATATTGTCTTTGCTAATTAAACTTCACCACAAACTCTCAGGAAAACAAAACTCCTACTATCCTCCTTGGCTTGATGACATAGAAATTTTAATCCAACCAGAAATTCCTAAATACAGTCATGGAGATGGTATAACTGCAGTGGAAAGAATTTTACTAAAAGCTGCGTCGCAAAGTAGAATGAACAAACGCATCATTGAAGAGATATGTAGAAAAGTGACCCCTCCTGTACCACCTAAAAAAGTCACTGCGGCAGAGAAGAAAACATTGGACAAAGAAGAAAGGTAATTTTTATTTTTAATGTTTTAAACGTGTGTATAGTTGAAAATTTGATATTTTTTTCCTTTTGGTCATTTGAGGATAATCACTTGGATGTTTAATAGCAACGGTCATAGCTGATGTAACGTAAGTGGAATGGAGCATGGTCAGTGCTTGTACATGTGATATATTGAGTTTATTGACGGACAGGTGAGACTTTCTGACCCCACTGTAAAATTACTACCTTAAATCTATATGTCTCTTTGGAAAAATTGCTACTGCTTTTATTGCTGTAAGGATCTAATAATTCTCTTACTGTTAAAGTTGAACTGTTCAACTTTAAATGAGAATAAAAAAAATTTAAACATTTCTCAAAATAAAAATCCAACTGCTTTAGTTTCTTTTGGTCTTTTCTAATCTTTATTAATATATGATTGCTGATTTTTAAAAAGTGATGTTTTAAAACACATTCTGACTAACTTATGCTTCTAGCTTTTGGATCTTTAGATTGCTTATAATTTGTTGTTAAAATTATATTTATAAACTTTTTTTCATCTTTTGACTTTCTTGAAAAAAAAAAAGAATGGGATTTTTTAAAAAGTCTCAAGATATATACTATGTTATGTGGGGTTTGTGGGTCAAGGACTATGAGCATAGTATGGTTCTTTTTTTCAGTGGTACATTGTTTGCCAGAAGAGTTGTGTTACTGTGCATTGTCACCAGTTGTTTCCCAAGAGCCTTGTCAACATTGCTGACCCTACTGTCATAAACATGACAAGGTGAATCTTGAGAGAGTGAAACTCAGCATAATTGTCAAACTCTTGGAAAGGGTTCAGTGTTTATTAAAGAAAAAAAAAAAAAAAAAAGCATGCCTTTTAATGAGTGTACATAGGCTAAAAGACCCAGGACATTAAAAAAAAGGATTTCAGATCAAATTCAAGATAGTCATTGCTCACTTCTCCGAGGTTATAAATAATATTCATTGGTTTAATTTCTTTTTTTTTAATTTTTATTATTTATTTATTTATTATTATTATTATACTTTAAGTTCTAGGGTACATGTGCATAACGTGCAGGTTTGTTACATATGTATACTTGTGCCATGTTGCTGTGCTGCATCCATCAACTCGTCAGCACCCAACTACTTGTCTTAATTTCTTTATTATTTAAGACAAATTTGTCTACCAAAGCAACAATTATAGGGGAAGGGTACACATTTCCCCTTAGGGAGGGTCCAAAGAGATCACATCAATATTATCTTAATTTAAGAACCTAGGACCTTGATCATCTCGATCTCTTTTATATAGGTAAAAATCATTATCAACAGAGTTATTTGGACTACTGTTGCGAGCGGTATGACTAATACATCATTTAGCAGTTTGAAGTGTACTTTAGAGGTATTTTCTGGATAATTTCATCTTCTTACTTTTAAAATTAAATATAGGCAGTTATGGGTTAAATGATCAGTGGAAGCAAGCCTAAGATGGATCTTACTCGATTGATCCATTTCTCACTCACTGGGTGTGAGTCAAGCACTTTTCTAGACATATCTGTGTCCTGTGTTGGACTTCCTGACCTCGAGGAATTGATACTATAATGGAGAGACAGACTGGTAAACAGATAGTTTGTTAGTAGTGTTAACATAGTGTAACAGGTACTATATTGGGTACACAGAGTGTTAATGGGAGTAGCAGGACATAAGGCTAAGAGGGTAACTGCATATCATTAACTGGCACAGGGTATAAATGGTTACAGGGAAACTGGAAGGATTTTAAGTGAGGAATAATATATAGGATAGAACTGGGCGCGGTGGCTCGCGCCTGTAATCCCAGCACTTTGGGAGGCTGAGGCGGGCGGATCACGAGGTCAGGAGATTGAGACCATCCTGGCTAACACGGTGAAACCCCGTCTCTACTAAAAATACAAAAAATTGGCTGGGTATAGTGGTGGGCGCCTGTAGTCCCAGCTACTCTGGAGACTGAGGCAGGAGAATGGTGTGAACCCAGGAGGCGGAGCTTGCAGTGAGCCGAGATTGTGCCACTGCACTCCAGCCTGGATGACAGAGTGAGACTCTGCCTCAAAAAACAAAAACAAAAACATATATGTATGTGTGTATATATATGTATATATATGTGTATATATATAGGATAATTACATGCGGGTGGATTAGAGTGGGGTAAGACTGGAAAGTGGGAGAGCAAGCTACTTAGTCATCTAGTGGGGCAGGTGTGATAAGGGTCTGAACTAAGACAGTGATGATAATAAAGAGAGGAGGAGATGTATATGAGATATTTAGCAGGTACAAGTTGTTAGACTCGGTAATCAGCTTGATGTGAGAAATGAGGGAGATGTCATGAATGGTGCCCTGATTTCTGACTTGGATAATGTTCCTTTTACCAAGATAATGGAGTATAGGAGGGGTCTCAGGCTCAGTAGTAAAACTGATCTGTTCAGTTCTGGACACTACTAAGTTTAAGAGGGATACCCAGGTGAAGATGTCCAGTCAGATACAGGGTTTAAGATTTAGGGGAGAATTCTTAGAGATACAGATATGAGCACATAGGTAATAGTAGAATCCTTGTATATGGGAGAAAGTGTACAGTAAGAAAATGAGAAGACTGAATATAGAACTCAAGGGAAAAACATTAAAGGGAATGACTGAGGAAAGGGTACCTACAAAGGTGACTGATAAATGGATGGCTGAGCAGAGTAAGAGAAAAACTGGGGTGAGTGGCTTTAGAGAAGTCACAAGAGGAAGTTCAGAAAGCAAGAAACTTATCAAAATTGTTAAGTGCTACAGGAGTTCAATAAGATTGGCCATCCTGTGTGATTTATTAGTTAGGAGGTCATCCTTTGGTACCTGTATAAGGGGCAATTTTAGTCACATATATAGTTATACCACATCTTTGATGCAATTAAAAGTTTGTTGGGAGGTCGAGGCGGGTGGATCACGAGGTCAGGAGATTAAGACCATCCTGGCCAACATGGTGAAACCCCATCTTTACTAAAAATATAAAAAATAGCTGGGCGTGGTGGCGTGTGCCTGTAGTCCCAGCTACTAGGGAGGCTGAGGCAGGAGAATTGCTTGAAGCTGGGAGGCGGAGGTTGCAGTGAGCTGAGATCACGCCACAGCACTCCTGCCTGGCGACAGAGTGAGACTCCATCTCAAAAAAAAAAAAAGTTTGTTATAAAAAATTTATATTAATATATGCAAAAGCCTACGGTAGATTAAGAATTTAGGAGAATTCCTAAATAGGAGTTATAAAGAACTAACTAAAAATTTGTTTCCATGGGAGAAAGGACATTCAGTAACATATAATTTAGATGACCAGTCATTAAGTTTGAATTAGTAATAGCCTAGAATGTAATAAATCTACTGACAAAATTAGAAGGTTGAAAATGAGGTAAGATTGTTATTTTTGTCAATTAGTGGTCTCTCTTAGTGGTCAGATCCTTCTTTCTGTTATGTAATAGTATATCCTTTTATTTTGAAAGAAGATAAACAGTGAATCAAAATCTGTTTTTTTTGGTAATTATTACTAATAATGTGATACTGGAGGACATAGTTTAGATGCTACTTTTACAAAGGCCCTGATGCTACTGTAATAAATAATATTCTAAAAATTTTAAAGGCTTTCTTTGTGATAGATTTTGTTTCCTTTTAACAATGATGGTATTGACAAGTACTTGAAACTAATTTGTAGTGGACAGCTAAGGATTAAGATGACTATTTGGATCTCACCATGCTTCTCACATTTGTCTTTCCTTTGGTTTTGTTTTGGATTTTCATAATAAAGGCAGAACCGTTCATAAACACTTCCATTTGTTTATGAGCAATAAATGAGGATCCATTTCCAAGTACCTCACCTTTAGACAAACTCAGTATCACTTTCATAATAGATGAACTTCATAGAAAACAAGATGTAAACAGAAAACATTAGATGGTTGTAATAAAATGCAGCTTCAATGTCTTTGCCTCAGGAGTTAATGGAAAATTTTTGAGTTATAGTGAATCTGCCAGAACTTGTGTATGTTCTTTGTTAATGGCCTTTATTTACATTTATGCCCATTTAGAAAAGTAATAATCTCGATTAAGAAAACATTCACAACAATGACAGTCCATTTCTGGTTAGTATAGAAACCTGCTATAGAAATGCACTTTAATACTAGTGTCAAGCAGTTACATTTGAGGTTTTCTTATGTTTAATAGATTTTAAAAAGTACATTCTATGGACATACGTATTCTAATTGTAAGTGTACATGTTTAAAGGTGAGCTGTAGAGTGAGTGGCATTAATTAAAGAAGCATGGCAAAACTTACAGATTTGCAAAGTAGTGATTCAGAAGACCAAAAATGTAGTCTGTCACTGCTGTTATTGCTCAAAACATTTTTGGAGGTCACTTAGAATGCTTTGAGCATCTAGAGCACATTTTTCTTTGCTTCCATTTCTTCCATTGTGGCAAATATTTGTCCTTTGAGGATGGATTTAATTTTAAAAAGCTTTTTATTTTGAAGGAATCTTAAACGTACATAAATGGTTCAGGAAGTTCTTTGTACCCTCAACTATGAGAATTAGCAAATCAATATGATATTTGAGTATGATTAAATCTTTAGATCCCAAGTTTTGATAGTTGTCCCAGTAATGTCTCGTCTCGTCTCGTCTCGTCTCCCCTCCCCTCCCCTCGCCTCTCTTCTCTTCTCTTCTCCTTTTTTCTTTTCTTTTTCTTTGGAGACAGGGTCATGCTCTGTCACTCAGGCTGGAGTGTAGTGGCATGATCACGGCTCACTTCTGCCTTGACCTCCTAGGCTCAAGTGATTCTCCCGCCTCAGCCTCTTGAATAGCTGGTACTACAGGTGTGTGCCACCATGCCTGGCTAATTTTTAAAAATCAGTTGTAGAGATGAGGTCTTGCTATGTTACCCAGGCTGGTCTCAAACTCCTGGGCTCAAGTGATCCTCCCGCCTCCGCTCCACAAAGTGGTGTGATTACAGGCATGAGCCACTTCTCCTAGCCCCCGGTAATATTTCTTTTCTTTCTTTGTTTCTTTTTTTTTCTGTTCTGAGACAGAGTCTCACTCTGTCACCCAGGCTGGAAAGCAGTGGCGTGATCTCGACTCACTGCAACCTCCGCCTCCCAGGTTCAAGCAATTCTCTGCCTCAGCCTCCCGAGTAGCTGCGATTACAGGCGCCTACCACTACGCCAGGCTAATTTTTGTATTTTTAGTAGAGACAGGGTTTCGCCATGTTGGCCAGGCTGGTCTTGAACTCCTGACCTTGTGATCCACCCGCCTTGGCATCCGAAAGTGCTGGGATTACAGGCATGAGGCACTGTGCCCAGCCACTAATATTTCTTATAGCAGAAAGATCCAGTTCATAATCACTCCTTGCACTTAATTGTCATGCCTCTTCTCCTTCAATATAGAAGTTTTTATTTTCATGACCTTGGCACTTTTAAAGATTATGAAGCAGTAGTAACATTGTAGAATATCTCTTAATTTGGGATTCTCTGTTTTCCCTTTATATTTTGACTCAGTTTATACAACTTTGGCAGGAATGTCAATGAAGTGTTGCTGTTTTGTTTTCATTGTATCCCATAAGGTGTTATATGATTTCAATTTGTTTCATCACTGGTGATTTACTTTGACCATGTCTGCCAGACTTCTTCACAGTCAAATTACCTTTCCCACCCCACTTTACAATTAATACATAATTTGTGGAGAGATACTTTGAGATATTGTAATATCCCAATCCATATCAACTTTATATTCATTCATTTTTATCAGTATGGACTCATGGGTTCCTATTTTATTTTATGGGTTATAATCTCATATGCTTGTTATTAATTTTGGTGCTCAAATTATTACAGATTTGGCCACTAGGAGTCACGTCAAGCTGGTTTCTGGGTCCTGTTGATCTGTCCCCATCATTCTTTGAGCATACTCTTATTTTCTGGGGCAATAAGATGTTCCAGGCTTGGCCAGGTGGTGGCTCACACCTGTAATCCCAGCACTTTGGGAGGCTGAGATGGGCAGATGACCTGAGCTCAGGAGTTCGAGATCAGCCTGGCCAATGTGGTGAAACCCCGTCTCTACTAACAATACAAAAATTAGTCGGGCATGGTGGCGCGTTCCTGTAATCCCATCTACTCAGGAGGCTGAAGCACGAGGATCGCTTGAACCCAGGAGGCGGAGGTTACAGTGACCCTAGATCACGCCACTGCGCTCCAGCCTTGGCAATAGAGTGAGACTCTATCTCAAAAAAAAAAAAGATGTTGCAGGCTTATCCTGTACTTGGAGTCAGCCATTGCTCCGAGGTGTCCTGGTTGCTTTTAAGAGAGAATGGTATTTAGAAACCTCAGTCATGTGTTTATTCTAATGAAGTATAGCTGTCTCAGGTCCTCTTAGGACAGAGCTGGGGAAAATTGTGTGTGTGTTTCTTTGTAAGTCTGTGTTTGTTTTGGAAGGTAGTGAGAGAGAGGAAGGGAGAAATTTATATTTAGTTTTATGTCTACCTTTATGTACTGAAAACTGTGAGTTCACTCTGATACTTTCAGTTCCAATCTATCACTCTAGGAGTCATTCTTGTTTTCTCTCTTTCCATATTTGTAACTCTGTAACTCCCTTCTTCCACAGTGAGATACCTGACACCTATAACTCTCTCTCTCTGTCTGTATCTATGTATCTATCTATCTATCTATCTAGATATATTTAACTTTTTAGTCAAAAAATTACACATATTTAACTAAAATTTTACCACACAAATGCCCTCCTGTGCCAGGCTGTCGAGTCCTGACACTCCATGCTAGGACATGTTCAGAAACGGAAGAGAGGGGACGGGTAGATTTAATTTTTTGAAATGGCCATCATCATTGAGAGTTAACTTTGGTGAATAAGGTGAGTGATCAACCTGGATAATAACATTTTGGCTCAAAAACAGTATAAAAGAATTGTTGTTATAAAATAATAAGGTGAGTTTTTTATGTGGATCCTAAATTATCTGTAAATGTTAGAAAAGGAGTGTTAACAATTTTTTGAATATTATCGTCAAAAATATGTAACTTCTCATGGTAAAGTGGACCACAGAACTTGACTTTATAGTTGCTCCTGATTATCCCCACCAATTTGATGGGAGCAAATGTGTGGATAATTTAAAAATTACTGTATTTCATTCTTCTGAATTTTATATGTTATATCCTTGAATCAGATCAGATTAATAGAAAAATACTTTTAGGTTTCCCATAACAATGATTGCATAGACTCTCAGTTTAACATAATGCTTTGACTTCTATACTGTATAGACATAATAAATGGTCATTAAAAAAACTGCTGTAGTATACTTTGTCCATTATGTTCTCATTTTTCTTCTGTATTATGGGTATGACACAGAGAACATCGCTCCTCTTTGAGTTTTGTTCAAGTAAAAAGTTTATCTCTTCCATGAACTAACATATAATTTACCTTTTCTAACCTTTCTTTTCTTCTTCTTCTTCCTCTCCTTCACTTCTTGTTTAAATTACTAATTTAACCTTTCCTTGCTGGGAGTGAAACTTTATGCTTACTGGTATTGTTAGCGTCACATAATCTGAAGAAACCTGTCGCCTTTGACTTATTTTCCTATTCCTATGTTATGGTAACATTGTATTGGTGGATTTTTTTTTTTTTTTTTTTGGCAACCAGTTGCAATTAAAATATTCTTTGGAAGTAGATAAGGCATACATAATAAATATAATATAGTGAATTAATCCAAGGGAATATTTAGGGCTTTGTAATACAGTTTTGTCTTATGTTGTGTTTGAGACTTCTTCACATTCCTTTACTTTATACAAAACAAACCAAACTTGAAATATGTCCTAGTAGAAACTGGGAAACTTACTGGCTTCTGTTCATTCTCTGTTAGGAGAGACCTGTTCTTAGGGTAACAGTAAATATGACTGTTCTTATCTTTTAGGCTTTGTTTATATCTAAACATCATAGCTTCTTCTAGCAATCAGTTTACTGTTATTTGTGCCTGGGGTTAAATTGTTAGTCTCTTGCTAAAAAAGACTATTCTTGCTCTTGCTGCCTTCTGACATATACTTAGGAACTTGTGTTGTTGGAAATCCAAATATTCTATCTACCTTAATTATTATTTCACATTTTAAAGTACATCTTGGCTTTTATTTTTATTAAACCAGTGAGTTTGTAACCTTTTAAAATTAGTAGAATCCTTTTAAGGACAATCAAATATTAGAAGAAATTTAATACATAATACAAAAAATGGATTGTTCTCAACTGTGTGCCAGGGGTTAACCAGGATATTCCCTTCCTTGACTATTTCTTGCATTCCAGCAAATTTTTTCTTTAATTTTTAGAAAATGTGGAAAGAAAATAAAGTCATGCATTTAGTTAAAATACACACATATATAGCATTCAAGCCTGCGTGTACATTTTCATGCATTTTTGTGCACCTAAAGACATACATATATACATTTTCATACATTATATACTCTTGAAATATAGTAGCTAGGTCTTAAGGACATCTGATACTTAAAACTTTATTTCTGTTTAATCTAGGCGACAGAAGGCTAGAGAGAGGCAGCAGAAATTGCTTGCAGAGTTTGCTTCACGACAGAAAAGCTTTATGGAAACTGCAATGGATGTTGGTAAGTCAAAGTTATTAGTTTAGAACTCTCATAATTATACTTACTACTTTAGGGATGATGTAGTCCAATCTTTTACTAATTTAAAACATTACAGAGTTATTATTTCTAGTGTTTATTTGGTCTTTATTTAAGTAATATAGTGATGGAAGATCAGACTTTTATTATAGACAGTCCATTCTGTTGTTAGTAGCTATAATTGCTAGGAAGTTCTTCCTGATGGTAGCAATATAGTATGCTCCTTTTGTTCTCTTCTGTTAAATGGTCTCTTAGATTTGTGAGATCCATCAATATATATTTACTTATCTTGATCTTTTTCTTTGAAATTATCTTAAAATCCTTCAAATAGTTTCAGATGCTTCTAGTGCCTCTTTCTGGTACCCCTTCATTATTTCTTAAAATCAGGTGAACTTCTCATTTCCATTAAGATTAGCATTAGAAATTATACAGTGAGGCCGGGCGCGGTGGCTCAAGCCTGTAATCCCAGCACTTTGGGAGGCCGAGACGGGTGGATCACGAGGTCAGGAGATCGAGACCATCCTGGCTAACCCGGTGAAACCCCGTCTCTACTAAAAAAAACTACAAAAAAACTAGCCGGGCGAGGTGGCGGGCGCCTGTAGTCCCAGCTACTCGGGAGGCTGAGGCAGGAGAATGGCGTGAACCCGGGAGGCGGGGCTTGCAGTGAGCTGAGATCTGGCCACTGCACTCCAGCCTGGGTGACAGAGCAAGACTCCGTCTCAAAAAAAAAAAAAAAAAAAGAAATTATACAGTGAGAGAGGATACCATGTTTCTGTATGATAGTAGCCTTTTACACACATTGGAGAAATAGATTAAATCTTAGTGTCAGTCTTTAGTTAACCGGGATATTCCCTTCCCTGACTATTTCTTGCATTCCAGCAAATTTTTTCTTTAATTTTTAGAAAATGCAGAAAGAAAATAAAGTCATGCATTTAGTTAAAATACACACATATATATGCATTCGAGCATGCATGTACATTTTCATGCATTTTTGTGCACCTAAACACATAACCAACTTCCTGAAGAAATTTGTAGAGATCAATTCAAATTTAGCCTAATGGGTTCTAAACCATCAAGTATAGTTAATATTCAAGATATAACTTTGACAGAAAGAATACAGATTGAGCACCCCTAATCTGAAAATCTGAAATCTAAAATGTGCCAAAATCCAAAACTTTCTGAGCTTTGACTTTCCACTGGTAGCATGATGCCACATGTGGAAAGTTTTTGACTTAAGATTCACCTTTTGAATTTCTTTTCTGGCAACTTGTTGATTTCCTTTTCATTTGGGTCTGTTACTAGAGAGCTATGAAGTTCAAAATCTCTATTAGGTTTTTCCAGAGGGACAGAAATGGTAGGATATGTATATTTGAAGGGGAGTTTACTAGGGAGAATTGGCTTACATAATTACAAAGGTGACATCCCATGATCGGGCATCTGCAAGCTGGGGGATGAGAAAAGCTAGTACCATGGTTCGTTCCAAGTCTAAAACCCTCAAAACCGGAGAAGCTGAAAGTACAGCACCCGATCTGAGGCTGAAGGCCAAAAACCCCCAAGAGGCCATCGTTACAGGTCTGAAAGCCCAAATGCCAATTTATCCATTTCTTTTAGGTTTTCCAGTTGGTTGGCATATAGCCATGGCATGATGCCACAAGTGGAAAGTTTCACACTTGACCTCTTGTGATGGGTTGCAGTCAAAACTACATTTACAAAATTATGTAAAATGTTGCATAAGCCTGGGTGCGGTCATTCATATCTGTAATCCCAGCACTTTGGGAGGCCGAGGTGGGTAGATCACTTGAGGTCAGGAGTTTGAGACCAGCCTGACCAACATGGTGAAACCCATCTCTACTAAAAATACAAAAAAATTAGCTGGGCGTGGTGGTGCATACCTGTAATCCCAGCTACACAGGAGGCTGAGGCAGGAGAATTGCTTGAACCAGGAGACAGGTTTCAGTGAGCCGAGATAGTGCCATTGCACTGCAGCCTGGGTGACAAGAGCAAAAAAAAAAAAAAAAAAGGTTGTGTAAAATCACCATAGCCTGTATGTATAAAGTGTATATGAAACATAAATGAATTTTGTGTTTAGACTTGGGTCCCATCCCCAAGATATCTCATTATGTCTATGTAAATATTCTGAAGTCTGAAAAAAATCTGAAATCTGAAACACTAATGGTCCCAAGCATTTCAGATAAGGGATACTTAACCTGTACTGAAATTCTGTTTATGAAATTTACCTAGCATCAGTTGACTTTATCATATGAAAGAAGAGGGTTTAGTTTATTGACACTACTTTCCCTTTCTCTCTTCTTTCCAAAAATTGGTAATTTTATTTTTGTTTTTTTACATGTTTAATATAATTATAATATTTATGTATTGTTCTATCTGCAGTAGTCAGTATCTTGATACTGCTTCATATAAAATGAACTAATAAGCACCCCATCCTTCCTTTCCTCTTCTACCTCCTGCCTTTTTTCAGATACTTTTTAACTTTTAAATTGTCAAGGTTGCTGACATTCTGTTTTGCAGTCACATTAATGTCTTCCATGTGAAGGTTGACTCTTAAAAACAATGAAGAGTTTGTATTAGTATGACTTTTTAAATGCTATTGAGTACAAGGCTAGAACCATTGACTATTTTTGAGTCTAGTGGCCCAACCCCTGAACCCCTTCAAAGAGACTATCTTTAATACATAGCTCTTTTCTTCCAGTCCCTTGATTGCTAAACCCATAGGACCTTTTATTTGTTTCTATATGAACCATGACTTTGTTATGTTGCCTTTTGTTTTCCCTGAAGTTCCCGAACTGTCTTTTTAAATTTTATTTTTAAAATTTTATTGTAGCAAGAACCAGTGTGCCTTTATGATATCTCTGTTATTCTTCCTTCTCAATCATACTGTCTTTTGCATGGAATTCTTTTCCAATCTGGTCCATTTGTTCTTCAGGCATGCCCTACAGCCATTACCTGAGGATTTTCCCCTTTTGGGATTGATAATAGAGTTTCTTGCATATTAATGTCATCTGTTTTTGAAATCTTGTTTTATTGGGGTGCCAATTCAAGTGTATATATATATATATATATTTTTTTTTTTTTTTAAATTTTTTTCTTCTTTAAGAGATAAGGCATTGCTATCTTACCCAGGCTGGATTTAAACTACTGAGCTCAAGCGATTCTCCCACCTCAGCCTACCTAGTATCTGGGACTATAGTCATGCACCACCGTGCCTAGCTCAAATCTTAATAATGCCGTTTGGTAGCTCAACCACCTGATTCTTTATTTCTGGAAGGGACTTTAGTCTACTCTCACACTTGATTGTTCATTTAGATGGATGTAGATTGATAAACACATTCTGTCACAAATTTACAACTGAAGGCATTGCCTCTTTGTCTTCTGCCATTCATTTGATAAAAAGTCTGGTGGTAATCTAATTCTTACACCTTTGTAGGTGAGCATTTTTTCCTTTCCTGTGACAAATTTGTGATTATCTGATCCTTAGAGATCTGAAGTTTTATCATTTGTATCTAAGAGATTTTTTTCCCATCCTCCTTAGTGCTTAATGAGCCTTTTCAGTCTGAAGATTCATATCTCTGAAACTATGAGATTTTTTTTCCCATTTTTTTTTTTTTTTTTTTTGATAACTGGTATAGTCATCCTCCAAGATGGTTCTTCTGAATGATCTCTATCTCCTGGTCCTGATGCCCTGTGTAGTCTTCTCCTACATTGATGTACATGACCTATAGAATATGGCAGAAGTGAAGGTATATCATTTCTCATATTAGGTAATGAAAGACATTACGGCTTCTGTCTTTGTTACTTTCTCTCTCTCTCGGATTACTCATTCTGGTGGAAGCCAGCTGCCATAGCATGAGTATCCCTGTGGAGGCCCATGTGAGTGAGGAACTGAGGCTTCTTTCCCCAGCAGTCATGTGAGTGAGCTTGGTTGTGAAACTTCCTGTCCCAGTTAAGCCTTTATTTAATTTTGTTATTTTTTTCTTAAAAAAAAATTTTTTTTTTTTTAACTAAAGAGACAAAGTCTCTCTGTATTGTTCAGGCTGGCCTCAAACTCCTGGCCTCAAAGCAATCCTTCTGCCTCGGCCTCCCAAAGTCCAGGATTATAGGTGTGAGCCACTGCATCTGGTGCCAGTTAAGCCTTTAAATGACTGCAGGTTTGATAGTAATTTCAGGAGAGCTCCTTAGCCAGAACCACACCACTAAGCTGCTCCCAGATGCCTGACCCTCAGAAACTGATGGAGATAATTCTTTTTAAGCCACTGAGCATGAGGGTATTTTGTTATACAGCAATACTTTCCTTCTTAACATTTTATTCTTTTTTGGGACTCGTAATTGGATATTGGATCTCCAAGACTGATCTTTTAATTTTGTAATGTGTTTTATCTTTTATATCATTTGTTCTTTTTGTTTTACACACATATAGATTTCCTCTCTCCAGTATCTTGTTCTTACCATCTGTATAGAATTTTCTCTAAAAATCTTTCTGAATGAGTTTAGGGTGTTTCTTTTTTTTCTTTATCTGTTTCTTTCTCTAAATTATCTTTTATCCTTCTAAATTGCTTGAAAAACTTATGTTAGTCTTTCCTGTTGTTAGTTTTCCTCATTTGCCTGATGATTCCTGATTGTCCTGGAGAGGTGGTCTGGGTAGCTCATGTGGGTTCATTTTACTGAGGTGTAAAGAGGTTTGATCCTAATAATTGTCTCTAGTCTGTGTACATGGGTAAGGTGTGTTGACTATCAGATTTGGATTAGGGATGGGAGAAGGGCTGATCACTCTAGGTTGGAGTGCCCAGATGCTAACATTCACATTAGAAGCCCCAGTTTTCTCTAAGCTTCTTGTTGAGTTTCTTTGGATAAGAATAGGCTGGTTTTTGTTGTTGTGGATGATCTGTTTTTTCTGTGAGGTAAATGCCAAGCCCCCTGAATGCTCTGTTTAGTCAGAGTTGGGGAAGGAATTGGGGTGCTACGTACTGAAGTCTACATACAGTCCTTCAAATAATTATTCTGTTTTCAGAGTCATTTTATACTTATGGCTCCTGTCTTCTGCCTCATGTGCTGATTCTGAGCAGAGTTGACATTCTAATGGATAGATCAATTCTTGCTTTTCTTTAACTTTCTGATATCACATATCTTTTCTCTGTCATCATGCCTCTATCTTCTCCAGTCTTTCAGAAATGTTATTGACATCTCCTATTTGCTGGTGAAATTCTCACCTACCACTTCATCCTTTTTCTATATTCTGTGGGAATATTTCTTCATTTCTTTTCTATCTTTATTTCAGTGGGATTGTTTTTAAAAAGAATGAGGGACAAAAGCAGATATTTAGCCTGTAATCTTGAATTAAATACTTAATATGCATTATTGCAGTGTATAAAGTTAATTTTTTATAACAAAAGCACTAAATTTTTATTAAAATTTAGAAAACACAAATAATAAAAAATAAGAAATAATATATTTTTACTACCAGATTTCCTAACCTAGGTTGTATCCTTACAAGACTTTTTCTAAGAACATATGCATAT
Organism: Papio anubis; assembly: GCF_008728515.1. Classification (NCBI taxonomy): domain Eukaryota; kingdom Metazoa; phylum Chordata; class Mammalia; order Primates; family Cercopithecidae; genus Papio; species Papio anubis. The sequence goes on from NC_044985.1 coordinate 53,695,017, forward strand.
AAATGTACTTTTTACCAAAATGAGGTTGTACAATGCTGTTTTTTAATGAAAAATTCCAAACGTAGAGAAAAGCTGACAAAATGGTCTTGTGAACACCCATATACTAATATAACCATCACCTTGTTAACATTGTTCTGTATATGTTCTCTTGCTTTCTCTCTGTTAAATGAAGTAAGTTGCAGACCTTACTGCTAAAGCATTTTTAACATGCATGCCTTAGGATTGAGAGTCTTCTCTTACACAATCACAGTACATCATACCTAAGAAAATTACCTTCCCATAAAATAAAGAAAATGGCTTCAAAATATCAAACTCAGTACTATGTTAAACAGTGAAATTATTGAATAAAACTTTAAAATTTCTTAAATTTAAAAAAATGTTTAAAAAGTATAACAAATTTTAAATTGTTTCCAGATTATTTTGTCCTCATTGCATCCCACCAAAGATACATAGTCAAAGTTTTGTGCTCTGAAGTTACTTAGGAGCAGTCCTTTTTTTGTGAGGTGATGTAACTAGTCTGATGTATAGTTTTAGTTCATCCATGTCAGTATGTTTGCAATTTTAAGAACTAAGAAAAAAAGCTTAATTAATACTTTAAGAAATTGTTTTTATTTGCTACTTCCCACTCACAAGTGAGACAAAACAAAAACAATTTTCTGAGGAATCAATTAAGCAACGTACCCAGAGCAGACTGGGTGGTATTGCCTTGAATAAGAGAATGGTCACCTTATCCTCTGAGGAAACTGGAGGGAAGGAGGAAAGAATGGATGGAGATAGAGGTAAGTTCCACTGGCTTTAAGGGAAATGGGAAGCTCAGGCAGATCACCTTTGATTGCTTTAGTTTTCAGGGGTTAGGTAAAAGGTGAGTTCTTCTGGGTGAAAAAGAATGTGACCTGAAGTTTGGAATTGCTGAGGAGAGTGGGAGACATTGGTCATGAAAGCTGACTATAAATATTGATAAACAATGCTTACAGCTCAGTTATGGTCAAGATCATAGATTTGAATGTCATAAGTGCAAAGTTATTGACTCCATGTCCTAATTTTTGGAAGGTTTGACCTCTTTTGGCAGTAGCCAGGGCACAGGAAGAACAATTGAGGGATCAGGCAAATATGATTGCTAGCAAACAGAGGCAGTTCACAGAAGTCTTCAGGATAATGAGCTCTACTTTCTCCCAGTCTCGGTTCTTGCATGCTGCGGTGGTGACAGGTGAGGCAATAAAGATTTATGGGCATTTCATTTGTTTATGTTGGCCATGGCCACACCACTAGGATTCCGGATCACACTGATTCTGTATTCCCTTTATTTATAGCAGTCTCTTTCCAAAGATATCTGACCCCAAAAAGCCTATTTGAGACCCCATTTTCACCCACTGCTCAAGATAAAACTTGCAAACATGTTGTTCTGCTTTTGATGACTATTTACACGTCACATTTTGTACTTATAGTATTATTAACACACGAAGCAGGGCCTATACCTGAAGTACTATTAATACTTGGCAGCATACTGATACAATTTAACCTTAGCTAGATCCTCTCCCTCATTTGTCAAATTCCCCTTTTTTTTGGTCTTATTTCACATCTGTGTTGTAAGAACGTAAATAATTTGTATAGTAGTATCTCCTTATCACCGGGGATCTGTTCCAAGGCCCCCAGAGGATGGCTGAAACTAACCATGGGTAGTATCAAACCCCATATATACTGTTTTTTCCTATACATGATAAAGTTTATAAATTAAGCACAGTAAGAGATTAGCAACACGATAATAAAATAGAACAATTACAACGGTATGCCAGCATCACTGCTCTTATACTTTGGGGCCATTATTAAGTAAAATAAGGGTTACTGGAACACAGTCATTGGGATATTACAGCAGTTGATCTGATAACAGAGATGGATATTCTGGACAAAGGGATGATTCACATCCTGGACAGGACCAAATGGGACAGTATGAGATTTCATCACGGTGCTCAAAATGGTGCATAGTTTAAAATTGTTGAACTGTTTATTTCTGAAATTTTCCGTTTAATATTTTCTGACCGTGGTTGACCACAAGTAACTGAAACCATGGAAAGTGAAATTCTAGATATGGGGAGACTACTGTAGTTGCTTCTTTTTATTGTGTCTATATCTTTGTATATAACAAAAATTCTAATGTAGAAGCTTAACATACAAAATATTTCCAATTTATAACATACAGTATATTATAAATCCTCTAATCAAATATAGTACATTATTAGGTAGTTTAAGTACAAAAACTTTTCTCTCTGAATGCAACAGATTTCTACTGTGATTAGTACTTTTGCCTGTCTGTTTAATGCCTTTCTGTAGTTATCAAGTTTCCTACATGAAGAGGCAGTATTACTTCTGCATTTCCTTTCATCCTTCTTTCTTGATCATTATCCTCTCCCCCACCTTTATTTAGTTTTACTAGCCATCTAGGTGTAGGAGTCAAGGTATTAGATTATAACCTTGATCCAGTAAGGTTTGTCAGGTTTGTCAGATAGGTATAGCTGAAATGCAACAGAATTACGTTCCCAGTGAGAGTTCAAGTACTTAATAAAGTATAAGAATTTATTTGGGAATTACTTTCTGTTATTAGACATATTAGATTTTAATTGTAAAATTTATACAGTACAGAAAAGCATCAAGAAGGAACAATTTTATCCCTGGTCCCACTATCCAAATAATGTACACTACTGATTATACTGTATAGCACAATTTTATGCCATGCCTTTTTACCTGATATTTTAGTGTAAGAATTTCCCTACATTATTATTGAAAGCTTCTTGTAACTATTAAAGTCTGTATACTTCTTTGGGGAAACAGTGTAGTGTAGTGGTTGCGAGCATGGACTCTGGAGCCTGACTGGGTTTATATCTCAGTCACACTCCATTGCCTGGAGTAATTTACTTAACTTCTGTCTGCCTCAGTTTTCACATTGTTACAAAGAAATTTTTAGATTACATCATAGGGTTGGGAGGGTCAAATGTACTGGTACATTTAAAATGCTTAGAATAGAATACATAATAAGCATTACATAAACATTGGCTATTGCTGTCATCATTTTTATTCTACAGTTTGCTTAATCATTCACCCACAAGTGGACTGTAGGGTTTTTTTCCCTAATTTTAACTATAATAAACACTGTGTACGTAAAATTTTTCCTCTATTTTTAGTCTGGGTCCAAGAGTATGAATTTTGGGGGTTGAGCATGATGAGGATGAAACATATTTTTGTATGTTAACTGTGTACTCAGGACTGTGATAATACGTTATGTATATTGCATTTTGTCTTGACACATCCATGAGATAGGTATTATCCCAGTTACAGATGCCTAGGCTAAGAGAGATTAAGTAAATTTGAGGTTATACAGTAGTAATTGTGGAACAAGGGCTGTTAATCAACAAGTTTTGTATGCTCTTTACTATTCATATTTAAAGCAAATCGAGGAGAGTATGCTCCCCCCACGCCCCCACCCCCACACACAGTTAGTAGCCTATACATAGGAAGGGATAGATATGAGATCAATTGCAAAATAAGAATTAATAGACCTGATGGTTGGTTCATTGCTTCAGGCACAGGATAGAAGTGATATTCTGAGTGTCTGGAAAAGTATTATTTTTTTATTTTTAAAAAACAGACTGAAAACACTGCTTTTCCAGTAGACACAACAAAAATCCTTGCTGTGACTCTACCGCTCTTGCCTGGTTGTATAATCAGTCCCACCTAAATCATATGAATTGAAAAGGGTGGTGAAGGAGTGATTTTTTGTCAACAAAAATTGAGGCCTGTTATTATCAGAAAGGACAATAGCTACTGGGTGGATAAGAACAGCATCTGTCCACAGACCGCATACATTAAGATTTCCCTTGGAAAGTAGGAGAGTCTGAGCCAAGAGCTACCACATTGCAGGATTTGGTTGACTTTTATTGTTATAGATGGAAGGAGTTGTTTTATTTAATAATACAGCTTAATTTGTGATTTATCCTTTTAACAGTATAAGCAAATACATATATGTTTGTGTGCTACCATTTATATAAGAAGTCGGGCTGGAGATATAAATATATCTTCTTATATAAATATATAAAATTATGTATATTATATTTAAATATAAAATACTTAATTTTTCCTAGAGTCCCTTTCTTAGGTAAGTGTATACTTTTCTTAGGTAACATATATGTACACTTTCCCTACCTTGCTTTTTCACTTAATATCATATCCAGTGGATCCTACCATGCAGTGTGTGGAGATATTCTTCATTCTTTTTAAAAATTTTAATATTAAAAAAATTTGTACATAATAACTGTACATACTGATGAGGCACATGTGATATTTTGATACATGAATACAGTGTGTAATGATCAAATCAGGGTAATTAGGATGTCTGTCACCTCAAACATTTATCATTTCTTTGTGTTAGGAACATTTCAAATCTTTTAGTTATTTTTAAATACATAATCAATTATTGTTAACTATCGTTACCCAATTGTACTATCAAACCCTATTCCTTCTATAACTGTATGTTTGTACCCATTAACCAACCTCTCTTCATCTCCTCCTCCCCAACCATTCCCAGAGTCTGGTAACCATCATTTTGCTGTTTATTTTCACAGGATTCACTTTTTAAATTCCCATACACGAGTAAGAAAAAGTGATATTTGTCTTTCTGTGCCTACCTTATTTCACTTAACATAATGACTTCCAATTCCATCCATGTTGCTGTAAATGACAGGATTTCACTCTTTTTATGACTACATAATGTTCCATTCTATACACACAGCCACCTACCACATTTTCTTTATTCATCTGTTGATGGAAATTTAGGGTGATATCTTCACTATTGTGATAATAAACATGGACACGCAGCTAGCTCTTCAATATACTCATTTCTTTTCTTTTGAATATATACCCAGCACTTGGATTGCTGGGTCATTTAGTAGATCTATTTTTACTTTTCTGAGGAACCTCCATACTGTTTTTCATAGTTGCTATACTAATTTACATTCCTACCGGTAGTATACAAGCATGCCCTTTCTCTACATCCTTGCCAGCATCTGTGATTGTTTTCTTTTTGATAATAGCTATTTTAACTGGGGTGAGATGGATGATATCTCGTTGTGGTTTTGATTTGTATTGCCCATATGAATAATCATGTTGACCTTTTTTTTTTTTTTCATATGCCTGTTGGCCATTTATATGTCTTTTTTGAGAAATGACTTGTCAGATAATTTGTCCATTTTCAAATTGGATTATTTTCTGCTATTGTTTGTTTCTTCTGTATTCTAGTTATTAATCCTTCGTTGCATGGATAGTTTGCAAATATTTTCTCTCATACTGTAGGTTGTCTCTTCACTCTGTTGATTTTCTTTGCTGTACAAAAGCTTTCTAGCTGATATAACCCCATTTATCTATTTTTGCTTTTGTTGCTTGTACTTTTGATGTTGTACACACAAAAATCTTTACTCAGACCAATGCCTTAAGCATTTCCACAGTGTTTTCTTCTAGTAATCTCATAGTTTGAGGCATTAGAAAGTCTTTAATCCATTTTGATTTGATTTTTGTATATGTTGAGAGATAAGGGTCTAGTTTCATTTTTCTGCTTATAGATACTTAGTTTTCCTAACATCATTTACTGAAGAGACTGTCTTTTCCCCAGCACTGAATGCTTTTGGTACCTTTGTTGAAAATCAGTTGACTGTAAATATGTGTATTTATTTCTGTGTTCTCTATTCTGTTCCATTTGTCTTTGTGTCTTTTTTTTTTTTTCTTTTTTGAGACGGAGTCTTGTTCCGTTGCCTAGGCTGGAGTGCAGTGGCACAATCTTGGCTCACTGCAAGCTCCACCTCCCGGGTTCATGCCATTCTCCTGCCTCAGCCTCCTGAGTAGCTGGGACTACAGGGGCCTGCCACCGTGCCTGGCTAATTTTTTTTTTTATTTTTAGTAGAGATGCAGTTTCACTGTGTTAGCCAGGATGGTCTTGATCTGCTGACCTCATGATCCGCCCGCCTCAGCGTCCCAAAGTGTTAGGATTACAGGCATGAGCCCAGCCTGTGTCTGTTTTTTATGCCAGTACCATGTTATTTTGATTAATATAGCTTTGTAGTATATTTTGATGTCAGGAAGTATGATGCCTCCAGCTTTTTTCTTTTTTCTTTTTTTTTGCTCAGGATTGCTTTGGCTATTCAGGATGTTTTGTGGTTCCATACTATGTGAATTTTTCTATCTCTTTTTCTATCTCTGTGAAGAATGTCATTGGTATTGATAAGGATTGCATTGTTAGATCACTTTTGGTAGTGTGGTCATTTTCACAATATTCTTCCAATCCATGACATGAGATGTCTGTCCATTCTTTGGTGATGTCTTCAGTTTCTTTCATCAGTGTTTTATAGTTTTCATTGTAGGAGCTTTTACTTCCTTGGTTAAACTTGTTCCTAGGTTTTTTTTTTTTTTTTTGGTAGCTGTTGTAAATGAGTTTTTTCCTTGATTTATTTTTCTGCTAGTTTATTATTGACGTATAGAAACACTACTGATTTTTCTATGTTAATTTTGTATCCTGCAGCTTTACTGAATTTGCTTATCAGTTCTAAGAGTTTCTTGGCAAAGCTTTTAGGATTTTCTATATGTAAAGTCAGGTCATTTGCAAATAGGGACAATTTGATTTCCTCCTTTTCCATTTGGATGCCCATTATTTCTCTTGCCTAAATACTCTGGCTAAGACTTCCAGTTCTGTGTTGGAAAAGAGTGGTGAGAGTGGGCATCCTTGTCTTGTTCCAGTTCTTAGAGGAAAAGCTTTCAGCTTTTTCCAATGTTAACATTTTCCAATGTTAGCTCTGGACTTGTCATATACAGTCATTATTATGTTGACATACCTCCATCTATACCTAGTTTGTTGGGGTTATCATGAAGGGATGTTGAATTTTGTTAAATGCTTTTTCTGCATCTGTTGAGATGGTTGTACAGTTTTTGTCCTTCATTCTGTTGCTGTGATGTATCACATTTATTGATTTGCATATGTTTAACAATCCTTGAATCCTTGGAATAAATCCCATTTGATCATGGTGAATGATCTTTTAGCTTTCTAGTATTTGTTAAGGATTTTTTGCATCTGTGTTCATCAGGGATATCGGCCTGTAGTTTTTTTTGTTATGTCTTTGTCTGGTTTTTGTATCATGGCAGTGCTTGCCTTGTAGAATGAGTTTAGAATAATTCCCTTCTTTTCATTTTTCTGGAAGAGTTTGAGAAGAATTGGTATTGGTTCTTTAATATTTTGGCAGAAATCAGCAGCGAAGTCATGTGGTCCTGGGCTTTTCTTTGATGGGAGACTTTTTATTACTGATTCAATCTCATTACTCATTATTTATTTGTTCAGATTTTTAATTTCTTCTTGGTCCAATTTTGGTAGGTTGTATGTGTCCAGGAATTTATCCATTTCTTTCAGGTTTTCCAGTTGGTTGGCATATAGTTGTTCATAATACTCCGTAATGATCCTTTGTATTTCTGTGGCGTCATTTGTAGTGTTCCTCATTTCTGATTTTATTTTGAGTCTTTTCTTATTTTTCCTTAGTATAGCTAATGGTTTGTCAATTTTATCTTTTCACAAAACCAGCCTTTCATTTCATTGATCTTTTGCATTTTTTAACTCTCAATTTTATTTATTTCGGCTCTGATCTTTATTATATCCTTCCTCTTGCTAATTTTAGGTTTGGTTTATTTTTGCATTTCTGGTTCCTTGAGATACATCATTAGCTTGTTTATTTGAAATCTTTCTACTTTTTCAATGTAGGTGTTTATTGCTATAACTTTCCTTTTAATTCTACTTTTGCTGTATCCTATAGGTTTTGGTATGTTGTGTTTCTATTTTCATTTGTTTCAAGAAACTTAAATTTCCTTCTTAAGGCTGGGCATGGTGGCTTATGCCTGTAATTCCAGCACTTTGGGAGGCCAAGCGGGTGGATTGCTTTAGCCCGAAAGTTCAGAACCAGCCTGCACAACATGGCAAAACACCAAAATACAAAAATTAACCTGGTGTGGTGGTGCATGCCTGTAGTCCAGCTACCTGAGAGGCTGAGGTGGGAGGATTGCTTGAGTCCAGGAGGTGGAGGTTGCAGTGAGCAGAGATCATGCCACTGTACTCCAGCTTGGACGACAGAGTGAGACCCTGTCTCAAAACAACAACAACAACAAAAATTCCCTCTTAATTTCTTCCTTGATCCATTGGTTGTTCAGGAACATGTTATTTAATTTCCGTGTATTTGTACAGTTTCAAAAGTTCCTCTTGTTATTAATTTCCAGTTGTATTCCATTGTGATCAGAAAATATACTTAATTTGATTTAAATTCCTTTAAGTTTGTTGTGACTTGTTTTTTGGCCTAACATGTGATCTATCCTGGAAAATGTTCTATGTGCTAATGAAAAGAATGTGTATTCTGCTGCTTTTGTTGAAATGTTCTGTAAAAGTCTATTAGGTCTATTTGGCTTAAAGTGCAGTTTAAATTCAGTGTTTCTTCGTTGATTTTCTGTTTAGATGGTTTGTCTAGTAATGAGAGTGGGCTGTTGTAACCATTATTGTATTGGAGTCTATCTCTTTCCTGAGATCTAATATTTGCTTGGTATATTTGGGTACTCTGGCATTGAGTGCCTATATATTTAGAATTGTTGTATCCTCTTGTCTGGGTATGGTACCTTGTGTCTGTAGTCTCAGCTACCCAGGAGGCTGAGATGGGAGGATCACATGAGGCTAGGAGTTTAAGATTACAGTGTGCTATGATTGTATCTGTGAATAGCCACTTCACTCCAGCCTAGGCAACAGAGCAGCAAGACTCTGTCTCTAAAAAAACAAACAAAAAGGAATTCAGAATTGGGACCCCCAATCCAGACCTGTATATCTGGATCTGCAATTAAAAATATACATATATATATTTTCTCTTTTTGAATTGATCTCTTTATCATTATATAATATTCATCTTTTTTCTCTTTTTACAGTTTTGGACATAAAGCCTGTTTTATCTACTTGCTTTTGTTTTTCATTTGCATGAGTTTTTTTTTTTTTTTTTAATTCCTTTACTTTCAGTTTATATGTGTTTTTACTGGCAAAGTGAATTTCTTGTAGGGAGCATGTAGTTGGGTCCTTTTTTTTTTTTTTTTTTAAATCCATACAGGCAGTGTGTATGTTTTAAGTGGGGAATTTAATTTGTTTACGTTCAAGGTTATTACTAATAGATGAGGACTTTTTTTTGTTGTTAATTGTTTTCTGATTGTTTTGTGTATCCTTTGTTCCTTTCTTCTCTCTTACTGTTTATCATTGCGTTTTGGTGATTTTCTGCAGTGATAACATTTGATTTTTTAAAATTTCTGCTGTGTGTATCTGGTCTGCCAGTGAGTTTTATACATTTTCATTTTTTCATGATGGTGATTATTGCATTTTTGTTTCCACACGTAGTACTCTCCGGAGCATTTCTTGTAAGTTTGGTCTAGTGGTGATGAATTCTCTCAGTTTCTCCTTGTCTAGGAGAGACTTTATTTCTCCATTATTTCTGTAGGATAGCTTTGCTGTGTAGTATTTTTGGTTGGCAATTGTTTTCTTTCAAAATTTCAAAACTTTGAAAATAACTATTTTTTACTGGCCTATAAGGTTTTTGCTGAGAAATCTGTTCTTAGTCTAATGGGGATTCCCTTATATGTAACTTGATGCTTTTCTCTTGCTGTTTTTAGAATTGTCTCTTTGTCTTTCGCTTTTTACAATCTGACTGTGTTTGCCTTGGGGAGGACATTTTTGAGTCTAATCTATTTGAGAACTTTTGAGCTTCTTGGATCTAGATGTCCATATTTCTTCCAGACTTGGGAATTTTCCAGGTATTACTAGTTTTCTATGCCTTTTTTTTTTTTTTTTTATCTCTTCTTATTTGTTCACTTATGGTGTTCCATAAATCTTGTAGGCTTTCTTCACTCTTATATTCTTTTCCCCTCAAGTAATTTTAAATGACTTATCTTCATGTTCGGAAATTCCTTTTTCTACTTGATCAAGTCTGCTGTTGAAGCTCTCTATGGTATTTTTGTTTTATTTATTTGGCTGTTTGGTTCAACTCTTTCGGATTTTTGTTTGGTTCTTTTTCATGATATCTATCTCTTTGTTGAATTTCTTATGCATAAGAAATTTTCCTGATTCTATTGAATTATCTATCTGTATTTTCTTGTATCTAATTGAGTTTCCTTAAGATTCATCTTTTGAATTTTTTTTCTGGCAATTTGTTGGTTTCCTTTTCATTTGGGTCTGTTACTAGAGAGAGATGAAGTTGAAAATCTATATTAGGTTTTTCCAGAGGTACAGAAATGGTAGGATATATATATATGAAAGGGAGTTTACTAGGGAGATTTGGCTTATATAATTATAAAGGTGACATCCCATGATAGGCCATCTGCAAGCTCGGGGATGAGAAAAGCTAGTACCATGGTTCATTCCAAGTCTAAAACCCTCAAAACCAGGGAAGCTGAAAATACAGTACCCAGTCTGAGACTGAAGGCCTGAAAACCCCCAAGAGGCCTTTGTTGTAGGTCCCAAAGGGCAAAGAACCTGGTGTCAAATGTCCAAGGGAGGAGGAGAAAAGGTGTTCTGCTCTGGAAGGGAGAGAGAGAGAGGAAGGCAAGCAAGCTGAATATCACTCTTCTGACTGCTTTGTTCTAGCTTTACCCACAGTCCATTGGATAGTGTTTGCCCACAGTAAGTACAGATGTTCCTCTTTCATTCACTGACTCACATGTCATTCTCCTCTGGAAAACCCTCACAGACACACCCAGAAACGATGTTCCACCAGCCATCTAGGCATCCCTCAATGCAGTCAAATTGACACCTAGTATTAGCCATCAGTTCATTTTGTCATGTCATATTTCCTTGCTTTTTCATGTTTCTTGTATCACTGCATTGATATCTATACATCTTGTGGAATTGTGTCTTCTGAACTTCCTAGAGTGGCTTTTGTAGAGAATGATTCACCTTGCAGTTGAATCTTAGTGTGCTGGCTAGGAAAGATGTTGTGACTTTGTTTCTGGGTGAGTATAGCGGTATAACTTCCATGCAGCTTCTCTGGTGGTTTCAATATCAGCAATAACTATGGCCTAGGCTATAGAAGTTTGTGGTGGCAGCAGTGGTGACACAAGCTGTTAATGTCCTTGGTGGCAAGGCCTTTTGGGCTCCTCCTATTCTCATTTTCTCCACAGTGGGGAGACTTACCCAAGGGGATCCCTCTTGGTGTCATGTCTTTCATGGCCTATGAGTACCAGTAGCAGTGCTGGGTTCCAGGTGCAGGTGCTTGGAGGGAATGTGGGGCCTGGGTCTCATGAACCTATTATGGCACTTGGGTTTTGGCATGCCATTTTGCTGTCTGTGGTAGGGATAGATTTAGGTTGCCACAGAGACAGGATCTGTGACTCTGAAGCACCTTCTAGCAGCTTGGATTCAGGGAGTTGGGTTGTTTACCCCTGGGGAACAGGTCATATCTTGCCTCTGGGGAAGAAAGGGTGCTCCTGAGGTTTGAGCACAGGATGTGGGGTATAGCCACTATTTAGGAGTCTGAGCCAGTAGGGCTTAGTGGCAGCCAGGTCCCTGGGGATGTAGCACTGTATAATGGTGACTCTAGACTGTGATGGTGGGACTTGGCAGTATCCCAGACTCTGTGATCCCAGGTGCAGTGTCAGCAAGTATGTCAGAATGGCCAAATACAGATGTCACTTGGGCCCTTGAGGGTTATGGAGCAGCACAGCAGGGAGTCCACTTCCCATAGAGAAGGGTGTCTCAGCAGCTCAGACTCTAGGGGCTAGTCTAGCTCCAGGGAAGCAAATTACTAGAGTTGTTTAACCTGTATGGAGGAGTGTCTCAGCTCAGCCACTGCTCTGTTTTCCTGGGATGGGGGGTGTTGTATCAGCCTAGCCCTAGGCTCTGTAGCTCAGCCAGGGCATCAGTTCCCCAGGAGGTATTGTACTGTTAAGAGAATGAAATGGTGTGCCGCAGACTGAGAGAAGATATTTGCAAAACACACATCTGATAAAGGACTGGTATTCAAAAGATAGAAATAATTCAACAATAAGAAAACAAATAACCTAGCTTTTAAAATGAGCAAAAGATCTGAATAGACACCTTACATAGAAGATTCTAGAATGGCAAATAAGTGTGTCAAAAGATGCTCAGCATCATTCATCATTAGGGAAGTGCAGAGTAAAACAACAGTGAGATACCACTACGTGACTATGGCTAAATTCAGAAATCTGACGCTACCAATTTTTTGTGAGAATGCAGAGCAGTGGGAACTCTCATTCATTGCTGGTTGGAATTCAAAATGGTACAGCTGCTTTGGAAAAGTTGGCATTTTCCTGTGAAGCTAAGCTTAATCTGACCATATGATCCATCACTTGTGCTCTTAAATATTCATCTAACTGAATAAAAAACTTATGTCCACACAAAAAGTCTTCATACTGATTTTTCTTTTCTTTTCTTTTCTTTTTTTTTTTTTTGAGGCGGAGTCTCGCTCTGTCTCCCAGGCTGGAGTGCAGTGGCCGGATCTCAGCTCACTGCAAGCTCCGCCTCCCGGGTTCACGCCATTCTCCTGCCTCAGCCTCCGGAGTAGCTGGGACTACAGGCGCCCGCCACCTCGCCCGGCTAGTTTTTTTGTATTTTTTAGTAGAGACGGGGTTTCACCGTGTTAGCCAGGATGGTCTTGATCTCCTGACCTTGTGATCCGCCCATCTCGGCCTCCCAAAGTGCTGGGATTACAGGCTTGAGCCACCGCGCCCGGCCTCTTTTCTTTTCTTCTTCCTTTTCTTCCTTTCCTTTGCTTCCCTTTCCCTCCTTTTTTTTTTTTGAGACGTAGTTTCACTCTCGTTGCCCAGGCTGGAGTGCAGTGGTGTGATCTCAGCTAACTGCAGCCTCTGCCTCCTGGGTTCAAGTGATTCTCCTGCCTTAGCCTTCCAAGTAGCCAGGATTACAGGTGCCCGCCACCACGCCTGGCTAATTTTTTGTATTTTTAGTAGAGATGGGGTTTCACCATGTTGGTCAGGCTTGGTCTCAAACTCCTGACCTCAGGTGATCCGCCCACCTCAGCCTCCCAAAGTGCTGGAATTACAGGCATGAACTATGGTGCCTGGCCTTATATCAATTCTTAATGGCCTCTGGTACTTTTTTCTTTTGAAACCTTCTTTTCATTTTGACCTACTAATGTATTTTCATAGACATTGTGCTTTTTGGTTTGATTCTATTCAGGCACTGTTTTTGTTTTTGTTTTTTGCTAATTTCTTTGGTGGCATCTTTTTATTTCCATTAATACTAGGCATTACCCAAAGTTCTATTTTAGGTTACTGTCCCTTTTCCTCTCAGTCATTCTTCATAACTATCAGAGGTATGTATAGCTGCATGAATTCTTATTTTAAAATACCTAAACTTGATGTTTTTCTTTTCTTATTTCTGACGTATATTTTTACATATTTACTTAGATGTGCCTCCATCTTTTAAACATTTCATAAAGCAACTTCTGCTTCCCGGTTCTTCCCAGTCTCTTCCACCCATTTCTTTGTCACCAGTGGCAGCATCACTTATCTTCATGAATTTAAGTATCTTTATCTGGAAATAATTATTAGCTCAATATTTTATTTTTGCTATTAATAACATTATATCACCAGAGGATTATTGCTATTTTCAATGAGTTCTGCTTTATTCTTATATAATATGGTCATATCTTTATGATTTCTCTACATAAAAAAATATATTGATAGCTACTATTTCTGAGATACAATCACTAAAATTGAGAGTGAGAAAGAAATAGTTTTTTTTTCTCTTTTGTATTCTAGTAAATACTACCATATTTTCCCAAGAGCTGTCATGTTGTTGTGAATATCCCCTTAGGTGCCTCAAGGAAGATTAAAACGAACATCTCCCTTCTTTCTGTAACATGTTATTTTAAAATATTTATCTTTTGATACAAATAATCTTTGCCTCTGTGTTTTCTGTATCTATTTTATATTTGAATGATACAACACTAGAAGTATATTTAACCATATTTTAGTTTAAATCTTTCATTATTAAAGTCTTTGCATTATTTTATCTGTCTAAATATTTTATTTGAGTAAGGTAATTTTTTCCACAGTGCTATTACTATATACTTTATTGGTATTGAAGCTAAAAATTGTTTGAACTTGATTTTTCCCTCACACTTTCATGGAAGAGAGATTTTCCTCCTAAGGAATTAAAGAGATGTAACTTTTTTCCCTCAGATTCTCCTGAGAATGATATACCTATGGAGATCACCACGGCAGAACCACAGGTTTCCGAGGCAGTATATGACTGTGTTATTTGTGGACAGAGTGGCCCCTCCTCTGAAGACCGACCTACTGGATTAGTTGTACTGTTACAAGCATCCTCAGGTAAAGTCAAAGTAATTTTTTCATGGGAACATTTTAGAGCCGAAGTATATACAACAGATTAATAAATATCTGTATTAAATGAAAATGATATCTTTGTTTACTTATAACTAGGCAAGGGTCAGTTTAGATCCTTCATAGCAAGGATCGATTTAGATCCGAATAACAAAGATTCTTTATCTGGTTATATCTTACTTTCCTGGACATGAGTGTTAGAAGAAACTCTTAACAAAGATCTTGCTATATGGTTACACAATTTTTTTCTTTAAATGCTAGGTGTCCAATAACTGCATTCAGCTTTCTTGGTAATTATAATTGTTCTGGCTGGGTGTGGTGCCTCACATCTACAATCCCAGCATTTTGGGAGGCTGAAGTGGGCAGATCACCTGAGGTCAGGAGTTCAATACTAGCCTGGCCAACATGGAGAAATCCTGTCTCTACTAAAAAAATACAAAATATTGGCGGGTGTGGTGGCAGGTACCTGTAATCCCAGCTACTCGGGACACTGAGGCAGGAGAATTGCTGGAACCTGGGAGGTGGAGGTTGCAGTGAGCTGAGATTGTACCACTGCACTCCAGCCTGGGTGACAGAGTGAGACTCTTGTCTCAAAAAAAAAAAAAAAAAAATTGTTCTAAGATCTGGAAAACTCCTTAGCCCATAAATATTGTCAGTTTTTAATTACACAAGGCATATTTAGACAGCTCTGCCTTTATTTGTTCAGTCTGTGAAATGGTATGTTTACCAGTCTATAGTTTTAAACTGTGTAATTTTATTATAAATTATAAACGTATAATTTTAAAAGTTTGAAGGATTCATCTGAATGGTGTCCATTGTCTTCTGTAATGAAGTATTTTTGAGGGTAGTGATAATTCTTACACAATCTAGTCACAATGAATTTAATCCTTTTCCAACAGGAGTATGTGTAAAATAAAGAGAAAATAAAATTCTTACATATTTCTCCAGAGGATTTTTTCCTAGGTTGTTAAGTCTCTGAATTCGTATGGTAAAGTGGAAAGAGTTAGATATTATAAACTCCCCTGAATTCAAATATGGTATTGCTTTACTTCATGTGGCCAAATATCTTATTTTCTTGACTTTAGAAGATTTTTGTGTTGGTTAAGTAATGTAATATAAGCAAAAAGAATCCAATATGGTGCATAGTAAATTCGTTTATTCTGTTACTCTTCTTGCCTAAAATGAATTGATTTGGGAAACCCTGATTTAGTGGGACATTGAAATAGAGCTGTCAAAATCAGAAATGCCTACTGAAAGGGAAATGTGTGGAAGTATTAACTACTTTTACAGCTTCTTTTCCTTTCTACTACTCTTAGGAAAGCAGTTTATTAGATTATTGGCAGTTGACTTTCAACTTTTTGACTAAATACTATATAGTTATCAACTTAATGATTTGTTTTATTTATTAATTTATTTCATAGATATTTATTGAGCACCTAGGTGCCAGGCACTGTTCTAGTAAGAAACAAAACAAAATCTCTGCCCCAGTGAAACTTATGTTTTTGTTTTAAGCTTTTATTTGTTCATTATTTTATATTTTTAAGTTTATTTGGTCTGTTAGTTTTTAAAGTCTCTTTTAAACAGTAGTATACGCTAGCTAGATAAATAGATACTAGACAATTCCACTATACTGTAGCTGCCTTATCTCTTAGAGATAGAAGGGAAAAAAATAAGAAACTAATATTGCCAGGACACAGTGGTTCACACCTGTAATTCCAGCACTTTGGGAAGCCAAGGCTGGAGGATTGCTTGAGTCTAGGAGTTCAAGACCAGCCTGGGCAACACAGTAAGACCCTGTCTCTACAAAAAGTAAAATTAAACAGGTGTGGTGACATGCACCTGTGGTCCCAGCTACTCGGGAGGCTAAGGTGGGAGGCTTGCCTGAGCCCAAGAGGTCGAGGTTGCAGTGAGCTGAGATTGCACCACTGCACTCTAGCCTGGGTGATGGAGTAAGACCCTATCTTAAAAAAAATTAAAAAAAAAAAAAAAAGAAACTGGCATTAAAGAGTATTAAATTTCAGGAATGATTTTAGTATACCAGGTGAATTGTGTAGCTGTTTCCTTCTTTACCATCTGAACCTTATCCACCCATTGATACTTTCTCCCTTTTTTCTCTGGGCTTATTTATTTTGATTCATTTCTTCTCTTTTCTTTTTAGATTTGAATATGGAACATTTTTGACAGTATGCTAAAGAGATGTGCAAAGTGAACCCACATGTCCCCATTTATCTTCAACAGTGATTAATTTCTGGCTAATCTTATTTCATTTGTTCCCTCCTTATTAGAATTATTTCGAAGCAGATTTCAGACATTGTATAATTTCATCTGTAAAAATTTCAGTGTTTCTGTTAAAAAGAAAGGTCTTGTTTTTTAAACATAACCACAGTCAGTCCTAAATACATTCTCCAATATCATCAAACATCCAGTCAGTGTTTAAAATTTCCCCATTGTCTCTATTTATTTATTTATTTTGCTTAATTTATTTATAGTTGTAGTGTTCCTTTGTGGTCTTTTAATTAATAGATCCACTCTCCCTCTATCTTTACCCCCTCCTCCCATCATTTTACTTTTTTAAAGAAATTGGATCATTGAAAACCAATTTGGATTTTTCTGAATGTTGCTGTGATGTTTAACATATTCCTCTGTTCCCTCTGTTTTCTCTCTGTGAGATTAGTAGCAAATGATGATTACTGTCTAAATCCATCAGGTGATCAGAGATTACAAATCTCTTTCATGTTTTTTTTTTGTTGTTGTTTATTAGCTGACATATACTTCATTAAAGGAATTTTGCTTCATCACCTTTTTTTTGTTACTCCGAGATACAGATTGCGCAGGAAAGGCAGGGTAGACACAGTATTCTTTCCTTTTATTTATAGGTGCTCAAAGTATTGAGATAGTGGGGTTTAAAAATCATTTTCTAAAGATAATTAGTACTTTTAGGTATCATTAATGAACTCTGTTTTTAATCATTATGAACTCTGTTCATAACTCTGTAGTTACTTTCTTGTTGATGCTCATGTTCTTCCATCTTTGTTCACTGAGAGCTTATTCGAGTTGTCTCCTGAGTTCTTTTGACACAAGCCTAGAGTAGCCTTGGGTCTTTCTACATTTTTTGGTGTGGCTAGTTACAATAAATTTATCTTATACATTTCCTGCCCTGAAATCAGCAGTCTCTCAAAGAAGCATTAGTTTCTTTTTAGTGGGAAATGGTATTTAGAGACAAAAGTCTGGATGCTCGGTGTGCTTATTGTTCTAGATCTTTTAGTGTTCACTGATACTTTATTGCCGTGTTCTTCAAACCATGTATTAAAAGTCTCATGCTTTTATCTCTTTATTTTGATATTTGATTTGTGCTAAATTATAGACTTTTGATTAGAAACCCTTCAAAACACTGCTCAAATTAAGGGCCTTTAAGTACATTTATCTACATGGAAAGATATTAATTTATGTGCTATCTCACTATTGCTCAGAATGCCTGTTGTAAGCATTACTGATCTGGGGAGCTTCAGTTCGCCATAGGAGAAGAATATAATATTGTATAGTCTTTTCCTTTTACTAAACCCTACATTCTTTGCAAAGATTCAGAAAGTCCAAAGTTGCAAAGATTCAGAAAGTGCAAAGTTAGTTGTGATAGCACTTCAAAAATATATATAATAAAAAGAAAGCAAATCTGGATAGAACTGCATATCTAGATTTGTAAATCAAATAATAATGTTCTTGTTTGTGGAAGAGTGTAGGCATTGAGATAAAAACATAAAGGGAAGGGGGATGGAGCAGTTTTTGTATACTTCTGAAATAAAGTAGATATTTAAATTTGTTTGTTACAAAGTGGAGATGTTAATTCTAATCCCCAGGGTAAACACTGTTAAAAAAAAAGTTACACACACACACACACACACAAGAAAAGAGAAGGGGATCAAAATTTTATACCAGAAAAGTCAATTAATTACAAAAAAAGTCAGTAATCAATTAAAGAAGAAATAGAAAATAGCAAAATGGATTAATTTTTTTAAAGTTAGTAATTACTTAAAATATAAATGCATTAAACTGCCCAGGTAAAAGGCAGAGGTTGACAGAATGAATTTTTAAAAATGTGATGCTACAAGAGATTCACTTTAGATCCAGAGACACAATAAGTTGAAAGTGAAAGGATGGGAAGAGATTCCATGCAAATAGTAACCAAAAGAGAGCTGGGGTGGTTATACTATGAGACAAAATAAACTGTAAGTTAAGAATTGTTACAAGAGACAAAGAAGGAGATTATATAGATAAACAGCCAATCCATCATGAAGATATTATAGACATATATGCTCCAAACAACAGAGCCCCCAATGAATGAAGCAAAAATGGACAGAACTGAAGGAAGAAATAGATACTTCTAAAATAATAGTTGGAGACTTTAATTGATAGAACAACTAGACAGAAGATCAGAAAGGAAACTGAATACTTGAGCAACACTATAAAACAGCTAGACCGAACAGACTTATATAGAACACTCCACCCAAGAACAGTGGAATATATATTTTTCTCAATGGTATATGGAACATTATCCTAGGTAGACCATATGTTAGGCCACAAAACAAGCCTCAATAACATTTTAAAAGATTGAAATTATTCAAAAAATTGTCTGTGGTCATAATGGAATGAAACTAGCTATGAATAACAAAAGGAAACCTGGGAAATTCACAAGTATGTGGAAATTAAACAACATACTCTTTATTTTATTTTATTTTTTTGAGATGGAGTCTCGCTCTGTCACCCAGGCTGGAGTGCAGTGGCATAGTCTTGGTTCACTGCAAGCTCTGTCTCCTGGGTTCACACCATTCTCCTGCCTCAGCCTCCCCAGTAGCTGGGACTACAGGCGCCTGCCACCATGCCTGGCTAATTTTTTTGTATTTTTAGTAGAGATGGTGTTTCACCGTGTTAGCCAGGATGATCTCGATCTCCTGACTTTGTGATCCGCCCGCCTCGGCCTCCCAAAGTGCTGGGATTACAGGTGTGAGCCACCGCATCCAACCTAAAACAACATACTCTTAAACAACCAATGGGCCAAAGAAGAAATTACAAACGAAATTAGAAAACACTTTGAGGTGAAGGAAAATGAAAATACAACATACCGGCCGGGCGCGGTGGCTCAAGCCTGTAATCCCAGCACTTTGGGAGGCCGAGGCGGGTGGATCACGAGGTCAGGAGATCGAGACTATCCTGGCTAACATGGTGAAACCCCGTCTCTACTGAAAATACAAAAAACTAGCCGGGCGTGGTGGCGGGCGCCTGTAGTCTCAGCTACTTGGGAGGCTGAGGCGGGAGAATGGCGTGAACCCGGGAGGCAGAGCTTGCAGTGAGTCGAGATCAGGCCACTGCACTCCAGCCTGGGAGCACAGCGAGACTCCGTCTCAAAAAAAAAAAAAAAAAAAAGAAAATACAACATACCTAAACCTTTAGAATGCAGTGAAAATGGGGAAATTTACAGCTGTAAATGCATACATTAAAAACGATTCAAATAACTAAAATTGGAAATGAAATTGTTGACTTTACTACAGACCTCACAGAAATAAAAAGGATTATAGGAGAATACTATGACCAATTTATGCCAAAAAATTATATGACATGGATTAAATAAATGATTTCCTAGAAATATACAAACTACCAAATGGACCCAAGAAGTAATAAAAAATTTGAACATATTTGTAACACATAAAAAGATTGATTCAGTAATTTAAAAAAATCTGACAATGAAAAGCACAGGACCAGATGGCTTCACTGGTGAATTATATCAGTCATTTAAAGAATTAACACCAGTGCTTCTCAAACTTGTCCAAAAAATAAAGAGGAGTGAACACTTCCTAACTCATTCTATGAGGCTAGTTTTGATACCAAAGCCAGATAAAGATAACACAGGAAAACAGTAGACCAATATCTCTTATGAATATACATTCAAAAATTCTCAACAGAATTCTAGCAAATTGAATGCAGCAGCATATTAAGAGGATTATGCATCATGGTAATTATGTTTTAGCTGGTAGCATCTATCAGCTTTTGTCTCTTCTGTTGCTGTTATAAATCCCTCCAAAACTTAGGGCCCACAGTGATACACCTAATATTATTCCCGTTTTAAAGAGCAGCTCTTCTGATGCACACATCGTGATATTTTATCTGTAAATACTTTAGAATATAACTCCTAAGAACAAGGATACTCTTTTTAAAATTTTTCTTATATATATTTTGAGACAGAGTCTCTCTCTGTTGCTCAGGCTGGAGTGCAGTGGTGTGCTCTCAGCTCACTGCAACCCCAGCCTCCCAGGCTCAAACAATTCTCATGCCTCAGCCTCTCAAGTAGCTGGGATCACAGGCATGCACCACCATACCCAGCTAAATTTTATATTTTTATTAGAGACGGGGTTTTGTCATGTTAGCCAGGCTGGTCTTGAACTCCTGGCCTCAAGTGATCTGTCCACCTTGGTCTCCCAAAGTACTGGGTTTACAGGCATGAGCCACCACACCCAGCCCAAGGATATTCTTTTACATAATTATAGTACCATTATCATTCCTAAGAAATGTAACATTATTAACATCAAATATTGTTTATATTCAGATTCTCTCAGTTGTCCCTGCAATATTTTTTGTGTTTCTTATTTACTTGATAAATAAAAATTGTACATATTTATGGGGTACATAAATGATATGGTATTTTGATATGTATACATTGTGGAATGGTTAAGCCAAGCTAATTAACATACATGCCACTTTGCCATTAATCAGGCTGATTAACTTATACACATATCCACTTACATCATTTTTTTATGGTCAGAGTCAGTAATATTTTTATAGCAGATATTTCTTGATTCACAATTGAATAAAAGATCATGTATTGTTTTTCATTGTCATTTCTTGTTATTCTCCTGTACTTTAGAACAGTTTCTCTAGCCCCTTTTTAAAGTTTCAGAGTCCAGGTTGGTTGTTCCATAGAATATCTCAGAATCTGGATTTGTGTGATTATTTCCTTGTTACTAGATTGAAGTTAAACAGTTTTGGCAAGGGTATTACACAGGTGATGTTCCTTTGAATAGCATTACATCAGGAGGTCCACTGTGTCAATTTGTCCTATTATTGGTGGTGCCAATCAAGTTTGATCACTTGGGTAAGGTAGTAGGTAATCTATAGGATGATACATTAAGACTCTACTCACCCTTTTACTCTTTTATTTCATTTTCCTTGCCTGGGTCAGTGAACGTATTGTATTATCTATTACTATTATTATTCTTTTTAATACTCAACTTTTCTCAAATTTTACCAGTCAGAACTCCAGGTCCTTATAAATCTGCTCCCTCAGTGTTTGAACCCTTACTTGCTCTTTTTAATCACACATCCTTCTGGGGTCAACTTGCACTTTTCCCCAACCCTGGACTCAGCTGTTTCTCCATGGATCTCTTCTTCCTTTTAGTGAGAAATAGTATATTTAGAAATAAAGTTTGTGAATACTAGAGAGTTATATCATCTAGATTTTTTCAGTGGACAGATTTAGGAACCCATCAATCCATCCATCCATCCATTTTGAGTTTATAATCATAGTTCAGTGTTATTTTTTAAAGTAAATATTGGCATATTTGAAGCTTCATTTAGCCTGTAGAAGAAAACTAGAATACCACTTTTTTGAGGAGTCTTTAAAAATTTCTAATAGTGAAAAAATTTGAGTTGCTTGTGGTAAATAACTCAGCTTTTCTTGGAGTTACAGATCTATGGCATTGATTATTTTTGATTAATGAGCTTTTATCTGTTAATGTAGTTTTGGGGCAGTGCCGTGACAATGTTGAGCCAAAAAAGTTGCCAATCACTGAAGAGGAGCAGATTTACCCTTGGGATACCTGTGCAGCCGTTCATGACGTGAGGCTTTCATTATTACAGCGTTATTTTAAGGATGTAAGTACTCTTTATAAAATAGTACTTTTGTCTGCCAAGTTGATGGTTGGTTATTTCCCTCCAGAATTTTATATGTCTTTTACCAAAATGGCATTTTGATGTTAAATTTGAAAGTTTATTAGAAAAAAATTAATATGTGGATAGAAAGAAATGGAAATCTGTTAATAAACATTTCAGATAATAAATGTGATACCTTTGTTTTAAATGTTGTTTATTGTGTGATACACACATTCAATTAAGTGGAATGATGAGTACAGCAGATCCTTAAATAATGATGTTTCTTTCAACATTGTTTTGTTATAATGTTGATGAGAAAAAAATTCCCTACCGGGGCCACTGTCAGTGTGGAATTTGTGTGTTCTCCCCATGTCTTTATGGGTTTTGTCTGGGTATTCCAGTTCTTCCTACTTCCCAAAGATGTGCTGCACATTAGGTTAATTGGCATGTCTAAATTGTCCTGGTATGAGTGAGTATGGGTGTGGATGTGAGTATGTCCTGCCATGGGATGGTGTCCTGCCCAGGGTCAATTCCTGCCTTGTGCTCTGAGCTGGATTAGGCTCCAGCCACCTATGACTGTGAACTAGAATAAGTAGGTTGGAAAATGAATGAAATAATGAAAACATTTTTTTTTTTTAATTTATAAATTTACAAAGTGTATGATAAAGTAAAAATTTATAAAGCATATGATAATTATACAACTGCATAATAACGATGTGGTATGAAAGGGCTCAGTGAACCTGCATATTTGTTATTGTTTGTTTTTAAATTGCATGGTAATAGGAAGTACTCTTTAACGATTTTCACTTTGCAAACACTTATTCCTTAATTTAACCCATCACCACTACTACTCACAGTACTCATTGTTTTGTTAAAAACTGGGTAAATCGTTTTCTTGTTTCTATTAACCTTTCTCAAATACTCTGCATTCATTTCAGTGTTTCATATTAGAAATGTTTTGGGTCTTTAGAAGTTATGATGATGTTTTTGTAATCAGAAATATACTATAGGAATTTAACTCTTGTTTATATCAGTTAGCCTGTGGTTAAATTAGTTTTGTTCCACATAATTTGCTTAAAGTCACAGTTTCCAAGAACCTATTGATAACATTAAGTGAGGACTTAATGTATTAACTCTTTGGAAACTTTTATTATGGTGGGAATATTGTATGAAGATTTTTGCCTCCCTCTTTTACTTTCATTTAAAGATATGTAATAAAATTTCATTATGATACTTTTAAAATGTAAAGTAAGGATGGATTTGATTCATATCTGCTGTGACTTCTTATAAACTTGGTAGTTTTTTTAAGTGTTTTGCATTTAGGGATTCTGGAACTCATAAGTATCTGAAGGCTTTCAAGATAAACTTTAGTAGCAGCAGCATTGTTAACGTCTTTTTAAAATTTCTGTATTCCTTTTGATGTTTCCTGAGTGGATTATCAAATGGGGTTTCCTTTCTCCTGTTGTAGTTTTTTAAATCTACTGTGTCTTGAATTAAATAAAGATAAGATATAAGCTTAAAATATAAAGTAAAACATTTTTAGTTAACTGTATGAGATGATTATATGGATAGATTTCCAAATAGAACTTTCTCGCCCATAAATCCATTGAAGTGGAAGAAATTAGTAAGATAAGTGGAAGACAGAATACATAATCAGAATAAATAAGAACTGACCTAGTGATGGTAAGAGCCAGAGTAGAGTCTGGTTCCTTAATATGCTAGACTGACAAGAAGGTTTCTGGTGGCTTCTGCAGGAGCTGATGGACCTACAGGGAGGTATTGTGTAGATCAGAAAGAATCCTAGACTAGAAAAACTGGGTTTGGTCCTGATTCTGCCATTTCTGAGCAATGTGAGCTTGGCCAAATCCCTTAAGTGGCCTGAGACTCAATTTCCTCATCTGTAAAATAGGGCTGATAATGATCTTTCATGCAGTAATCACCAGGTTAGAGTTCACTCTGCATATAGGTCACCCTGCATATAATACAGGTCAATATAAATGTAAAGTGATGTTTTAAATATTCAAGCTATCCCATTTAGGAAGGCTAGGTTAGGCCTGTTAGGCAGTTTGGGTTAGGTAGTAAGGGTCATGCTTCCATATATTTTCAGAGACTTTAAAATGAAATTATGGTTATTTTGTAGCAGTATCTGTATGTGCATGTGTATAAATACATGTATGTGCACACACATACATATTTTCACACTTTGTTCTTTATTGCTTTGGACTTTTTTTTTTTTGAGATGGCGTCTCACTCTGTCTCCAGGCTGGAGTGCAGTGGTGTGATCTCGGCTCACTGCAACCTCTGTCTCCCAGGGCCTGTATTCAAATGATTCCTCTGCCTCAGCCTACTGAGTAGCTGGGACTACAGGTGCCCGCCACCACACCCGGCTAATTTTTTATATTTTTAGTAGAGACAGGATTTCACCATGTTGGCCAGTATGGTCTCGATCTCTTGACCTTGTGATCTGCCCGCTTTGGCCTCCCAAAGTGTTGGGATTACAGGCGTGAGCCACTGCACCTGGCTTGCTTTGGATTTTTTTTTACAGGATACGTATATTACTTTATTAATCAGAGACCAATAAATATTTTATTTTCAAGGAAAATTGGGAAATGATGCTAAGTTCTGCTTTTGCAGAAATTTACTGCCACCTTATTTAGACTTTATTTTCTTGTCATAATGACACCGGATTCTTTTGGTGCCACTTCACTAGGTGGCACCTCTGCCTGGGCTTCACTAGGGCCCACTGGGCTCACTCTACCCAGGCTGGCTGGCGGGCCATGCTTAGCTCGCTCCCTAGTCTGGATCCCTCAACCATTGCAGCTCCAAGCTCTGCCTGTGGTGGGGCTAGGTGTGCTGCAAGCAGCTTCTGTGGCTGGGTGCCAGCATTCAAATGACGGGGATGCAGTGGCACCCAAAAACTCAGAGACACCAGCAACCGCAGAGCCCCAAGGGAGTGCCACAGCTTCTGCTTGGGGAGTGCCGAGGTCTGGGCCCCCAGAAGGGTTGCAGCTCTTCACTCCCGTAGTCCAGTGAATGGGAGCGTGTCACAACTCTTTTCATTCCTGCTACCCACAGCTCTGTGAGTCGGCCAGGAATGTGTTACAGCCCTTTTTGCCCCTGCCATTTGGTGGGTAGGTTCTTGTCCCACAACCAAGAAGAATGAAGTACACGGACACCAGAGAGTGAGCAAGGCAGAGAAGAATTTTATCAAGTGACAGGAAAGATCTCAACAACAAGAGAGGGGGCCTGAAAACGCGTAGCTGCCTGTGTGACTGAATCTGTGGTTTTTATGGTCTCAGAATGGGGGAGTGTGTGCTGAATGGTCCATGTGTGGACCTGATAAAAGCAGCACTATTTGATTGGCTATAAGGCTTCGAGGAAGTTCTCACTCCAGTCATGGACTCTACCTGAAACTGCAACTGGTTTTCAGACTTTAAATTGTCTGTGGTTTGAAGGTTGGATTTCACCAGGGACCTGGCCCTGTCTACCTAGGAATTTGTCTGTCTCCTGCCACTATCAATAATCCTGGTTTTAATTTTTATCATTTTAAATTACTTTAGAGTAAACAGGTAAAGATGAATCCCAACACCAAATAGAAAACTTAAAAAAAAAATCAATCAAAATAAACCTAGACCTAAGAGCATCATAATTTTGAGGAAAGAGATGATCTAATAAATGGGAGCAAAAAGGGAGGGTATCTCTTTTTTGCAGCCAGAGTAATTATTCATTTCTAGAAAAAAATATTTTTAATAAAAAGTCTCTGAGCTGAAATCTGAGTTGGATTATACTCTGTTGTGTTTCTGTTAGTGATTGTGAGGTTTGTATTCCTACATCATTACTTTTGTATGCTTTTTTTTTTTTTTTTTTTTTTTTTTGAGACGGAGTCTCGCGCTGTGTCACCCAGGCTGGAGTACAGTGGCGATCTCGGCTCACTGCAAGCTCCGCCTCCCAGGTTCACGCCATTCTCCTGCCTCAGCCTCCGAGTAGCTGGGACTACAGGCGCCCGCCACCACGCCCGGCTAGTTTTTTGTATTTTTAGTAGAGACGGGGTTTCACCATGTTAGCCAGGATGGTCTCGATCTCCTGACCTCGTGATCCACCCGCCTCGGCCTCCCAAAGTGCTGGGATTACAGGCTTGAGCCACCGTGCCCGGCTACTTTTGTATGCTTTTATAAGACCTGTTTGATGTATATATGGCATATTCCCTAGACTGCATACCTCTGAAGGTCCAGAGCTGTGCCTCATGTTGATTCAGAGGCTAGCACATGCTATGTGTGTTGTAGATGCTTACTGGGTTTCTTCCTGAATTACTCTAAACATAAGAGTACCAGAGTGGTAGCTGGACCAGACTGTATAGAGCAGAAGAATGACCATCAGTAGGCACTGATACTGATTATAGGATTAGACTGTAGATTCTACTGTCTTCAGATTAAATGCATGCATTTTACAGAATTGACATGTAGAATATTAGTTATGTAAGACAGTGCATTCACTGTAGAAACTGGAAGTGTAACACATGGGAAATATGACACAACAGAGAGAAGGAACCTGATCTTTGGAGTTAGATAGACTTGGATTTGAACTTATAACTTAGTGATCTTACTAAAGTTATCATTCCTCTCTTGTAAAAAGGGGTAACTCCAGCTACTGTATTAGGTTTTAGTAATTATTGAGGTTGTGACATTTCAGTGTTAGGCACTTAGCACAGTGGTGGATACTTGAGGTCTCCCTAAAATACTAGTCTCACATTATTAAATGTTACCCTGCATTTTTTGACTGTCAAACTCAAACATCTAAA
Organism: Papio anubis; assembly: GCF_008728515.1. Classification (NCBI taxonomy): domain Eukaryota; kingdom Metazoa; phylum Chordata; class Mammalia; order Primates; family Cercopithecidae; genus Papio; species Papio anubis. The sequence goes on from NC_044985.1 coordinate 53,722,150, forward strand.
AGTTGTATAGACAAATGATTCATTGTTTCCAGTTTTAAAAGCTAACCATTTTTATTAAAAATACAGATTAATTGCCTTTTTGTAGTATAGTGCCAAAGAGAGCAACTGGTTTATTAACTGACTACCAATCATTCTAAATGATCTAACACCAAAATCTGCTTCAATTTCAAGCAGCTCCAAAATGTAAAACAAGGATGAGCAGGGCTCCTGTTGTTTTTCTCATTTGTAACGGAAGCCTGCTAACCAGCTGTATTTGATTTATGCTGCTTCACATCTTTAAATTGGCTGGGAAGTCCTTTTGTACTATGTAATACACAGTACTTTCAACTTTAGATACTCATGAAGAGTCTTGATTTAATATCGGAACTTTACTGTCATTTAAAGATCATTGGTCATCTTACATTATAAAAATAAAATTTAAAGGTTGACTCAGGTTTTTAAGCATGTAAGTACATGCTTGTTTGATGGCTTTCAAATCTTTCATCATATGCTGCCACTCCTGTTAGATCTTATGCTTTCACATTGCTCTGGCCCACCCATCTATTTACTATAGATAGTAGAAAATGAATTCAAGTTTAGGCCCAAATGCTATTCAGAGGCCAATTGATGAAAATTCTAAGGAAGAGATTTTAGGAGAAAAAGTCTTCCACCTATTTATAAGTTTAGAGGAAGGAATTAGCAATGAAAGAGAAGTTGAAGATGTAAAAGAGAAAGGAAAGATGAGAGAAAGAAACCTTTAAAACAAATCTGGAGCCAGGCATGATGGCTCATGCCTATAATCCCAGCACTTTGGGAGGCAGAGGTGGGCGGATCACTCCCTGAGGTGAGACCAGCCTGATCAACATGGAGAAACTCCATCTGTACTAAAAATACAAAATTAGCCAGGTGTGGTGGCACATGCCTGTAATCCCAGCTACTCGGGAGGCTGAGGCAGGAGAATTACTTGAATCCAGGAGGCGGAGGTTGTGGTGAGCCAAGATTGCGCCATTACACTCCAGCCTGGGCAACAAGAGTGAAACTCAATCTCAAAAAAAAAAAAACCTCAAAAAACAAAAACACAAATTTGGAAAGGATTGTAGTTTGCTTATATAGTCTAGGTCCCTTCTTTATTGTATATTATATTAAGACCTTGTAAATATTAAGGCATGTTTTTGGGTTATTCTTGTGAGTAGATTTATACTTTATAAAGATGTATGGAGGGTACATCAGAACAAACTTGAGTTAAGGAGACGAATTAAGAAACTGTTTTAAGAACCCCTTCTCCCAGTCTGTGGGATATAGACTTGAATATTATGTAGTGGAAAAGAAGAGGAAAGACCAAAATCATGAGTTATTTAGGACACAGAATCCATATGATTTGGGAACTGATACTGTGGTATGAAGGTAAGAGTGTGATACAGAATGACTCTTGGCTTTCTGAGTGGTGACTAAATAGATTGTGGAGTTATTGAACCAAGAGGAAGGAAATGATTCATGGAGAAGCTAACAATTTACATTTTTGGCACATTGAGTTTATATTTTCTGGGGGACATTAAACTGGAGATTTCTGAGTGGCATAAGTACTTGTATCTAACAGTCAGGCAAGGGATCTAAGCTTACGGTGTAGTCGAAATTACTACTTAAATCACTAGGAAAAATAGTTTAATGAGAAGAGAGTAGCACTGAGAATAGAACCTTGAGGAGTAGAGGAATAGACATTGAAGGAGTAGTGAAGAAAAAAAGATCCTTAGAAGGAAGGCTGAGAAAAGCAGTTAAAGAGGCAGGAACAAAACCAAGAGAGAGTAGCATTAAACCAGAGGAAAGTAGGCGTTTCAACAAGTAAATTGTTAATGTCAGAAATCAGAGAGAGATTAAGTACCATACTTAATCTCAGCAACAGTATAGTTCATACTGAACTATAGTGTAATATTGAGAGCATATATTTTATGGAGCGGACAAAGGCTAATTCATAATATTCTCTTTCATTATGAGTATAGAAGTTTGGGAGCTGCAACTTCATGGTATTCCAATTTTAAAGATAATGTCTTAAGACTAGTCAGGCATTAATTGATACCACAAAAATAGAAACTTCACGTTAATATAAAAATAGAAAATCATGCAGAGGTTTATGCGGCCATATTAATATTTAAATATGTTTATACTTTAAAATTAATTGTATTTGTCTTCTTTTTATTTTGAAGAGTTCATGTCTCTTGGCAGTATCAATTGGCTGGGAAGGAGGTGTTTATGTACAAACCTGTGGTCACACATTACATATAGATTGTCATAAATCTTACATGGAATCATTACGGGTAAGTTGCAAAAATTTTTTAAAGTTGCATGTATCTTTCCAGGTATTAAATCTTTGTATAGTATATACATCCCAATTCCAGCTCATCTTTTTAGGTGGTTTTGATCATCGTGTAAACTATCCAGTCTCACTTTAACACAGACCTGTTCAACTTCAAGGATTTTAATTTTAAATTTCATTTTAGCAGCTGGCTGAATGCAGTGGCTCATGCCTGTAATCCCAGCACTTTGGGAGGCCGAGGTGGACAGATCACTTGAGGTCGGGAGTTCGAGACCAGCCTGGCCAATGTGGCCACCTGGCCAACCTGGCAAAACCCTGTCTCTACTAAAAACACAAAAATTAGCTGGGCATGGTGGTGTGCACTTGTAATCCAAGCTACTCGGAAGGCTGAGGCAGAGGTTGCAGTGAACTGAGATTGCACCACTGCCCTCCAGCCTGGGCAACAGAGCAAGACTCCATCTCAAAAAAAAAAAAGAAAAATTTTTTTCACTTCAGCAACTGACTTCCATGGCTGCACTTTAGACTCTGCTACTCTCTCTGAAATATTAAGCTTTAATATCCTACCATATCATCTTACGATTATCACATAAGTTCTCTTGTCTTCACTCTCATTATTGTGATTTGCCTCTGACATCGAGATCTATAGTCCTTTAACCCTTTGAATTTTTTCCTAGTGTATTAGCTCTTTGCTATCCTCTCTTTCTTGTACTATACCCATTCTGTTCTTGTGAATCTCATTTAATCAACCTCCTTTGACTTTAGACCCAGTCAGCTATCCCAGCTAGAAAAGTCATAAAACTAGGTGAATGGTTATTATCACAAACTTGTGGCTTCCTATAACAGTGGCTTAGACTAGAGTTATGGGCTGTAAATACTACCTATTAATTCATTTACCTGTCTTTGATCAGTTCCTTCTCCTGTTTTCCTCAGCAGCTATTCCAAACCTTTGCCTCCCCAAGATTCATTTCCTCTTAATAGATTCGGTCTCTTCCTTTGTCATGAAGAAAACAGTGTCTGTTGTCACATTCTCTTAGATTCCTGTCTTGCTTTTCTATTCCCTGATAAATGAGTCCAACATCCCAACCAGTCTTTTCTTTGCTACTCTTTGAGGTAGTACTATAGCCTTTCTTCTGTTCAGGAATAACTTTTCTGCCTGAGCTCTGGTAGACCTTTCTCCCCAACACCTCAGGGGCCTTGATTCATCAGTAGGTAACCTCTTTTTCTTCTGTATTTTCAGTTTTTCTGCCTCTTCTGCCCCTTCTCAGCTCATCAGGAGCTGAGTTCAAACCTCTCCCATTCAGAATCCTTCCCTGGACATTACATTTTCTTATTTTCCTATAGCTGAAGACTTCTCTTTCTCCTTCAGTGTAACTTTTATTTTATTTATTTATTTTTTTTGAGATGGGGTCTCACTCTGTTTCCCAAGGATGGAGTGCAGTGGCTAGATCATAGCTCACTGAAGCCTTACACTCCTGAGTTCAAGCAGTGCAACTTCTTAAAAGCAACTTCTTAAATACAGGTCTACTATATTCCCATATTCCTAACTCAGAAGCAGTAGATATCTCTTTTTTCCTTCCTGTTCTTCACCTCTCACTTTCAGTCCCTTACCAAAATTCTATTGATTCTGCCTTCTAAACCTCACTTGACTATATTCTACCTTCATTAATCCCACTGCTACTTTTTTGTGTATGCCTTCCTTTGATTATAGGAATTGCTTTCTTATTGATTTCCTTACTCCAGGTGTAATTTATTTACTACATTGAGCTTTCTAAAATTTAAATCGACAATATGTGTTGTTGGCTTAAAATCTCTTGCTGTCTTCCTCCTGATAGGATAAAGTTCACTATTCTCTGAATGGCATTCAGGTACTCCAGGATCTGGACTTGCCTATTGCTTTAGTGTTGTCTTCCATCAATTCAACATTAATAAGCTAATTACTAGTTCCTTAAGCACATTATGCATTTTTCATATCCCTGTATTCAAGTATTCTTTCAGTAAATATTTATTCAGTATCTACAGTGTTCCAGATGCTGTGATAATCATTGTGGATACAATGGTACATAAGGCACAGTTCCTTCCCTCAATGAGTTTAATATGTATTACGTAAGAGAGACAAGTAAACAGTTACAGTATGCGTGCTAAATGTTAGGTATACACAGAGTCTTACTGGAACATCTGCCAGGTGCCAGAACATTTTGATGGAGTAAGGCGCTTGAGTGATGAGAGATGAGACAGAATGAGTAATTAAGGTTTACATTGTAAGGGACCTTCTGGTCCATTTAAAGAATTTGGACTTTATATAGATTCCTTAGAGAAAGCCATTAAAGACTTAAGCAGAAATATAAAATGTCCAGAAGAGTCATTGTGACAGTTGTGTAGAAGGGGGATTGCAGAAAAGTAAGAAAGAATGTGGTAGGGGCTTGGACTTACTCATGTTTATGAAAATGGAGAAGAGAATATAGATTTGAAATATATTTAGAAGGACAGTCTTGTGGAGCATGAGGGGGAAGAAGGAATCAAGGTGGGAGGTGATGATGACACTGAAAGATTTTGATTGGAAATAACAAAGTCTCAAATTAGACATTAGACACTAGACGCATTAGGTCATGTAGTGGTATGTTTGGGAGACTACTTAGGAGAGAAATTAGTAAAGGGGACAGAAAGAAGAAAGTAGGTGGAAGGATTGATGGGGTTAATTAATTATATATTTGTGATGGGAGATGGGCAGGATATGGAAGGAGTTGCTATGAGGCTCTTCTCTCTGAGATATGAGGTGTAACCTTATGCTCCTAGAGTAAAGGGAACAGGGGTGGGGAAGGTGAGTGACTTGGCAGGTGAGGAGGTGGTTTGAAAAACCACTTTGGGGGCCAGGTACGGTGGCTCATGCCTGTAATTTCAGCACTTTGGGAGGCCGAGGCGTGCTGATCACCTGAGGTCAGGAGTTTGAGATCAGCCTGGCCAACATGGTGAAACCCCATCTCTACTAAAAATACAAAAATTAGTTGGGCATGGTGGCGAGCCCCTGTAATCCCAGCTACTCGGGAGGCTGAGGCAGGAGAATTGCTTAAACCTGGGAGGCGGAGGTTGCAGTGAACTGAGATTGCGCCATTGCACTCCAGCCTGGGCAACAAAAGCAAAACTCCATGTCAAAAAATAAAAAAATAAATAAAAAATAAATAAACAAAAACAGAAAAACCACTCTGGGATTGGATGAGAGAGTGCTTCCTAGGATGTGGAGAAAGTGCCAGGCAGTATGCAGGACAAAGTTGAGGTTGGAAACAGTTTGTAGCAAGAAGGCATTTCATTTTTCTCTGACAACACTCAGTTTGAGTGCAGAATTGGAGAAGGCATACATTGGATTAATTTAGTATGAAGGCTTTGTTTGGTGTGAATGATGAAAGGACACATGGAGGGCAAGTGGGAAGTATTGCCATGAGTTTTTGAAGTGGTAGACAATGGTGTGCAGATGGGATAGGAAAAACCTGATGAACTAGGAGAAAAAGAAGGGAAATAAAGGAGGTGGAAGTTGGTAGTCAGAATATAAGATGTTTAGATTTAATATTTTCAGATCACGAGTAATTTTGAGTTATTACAGGACAAGGATATTGTTATGGTAACAGGTGCTGGAGTAGAGTGAAGGCCAAAACTATAGGCGCTGATGAGGTTAAGGAGCTGAAGGACTGAGGTATAAGATTGGTTGTATACATATATAGTGAAACTGCATAGGAAGATGCAGGACTTGGAGTGATGAGGAAAACGTATCAAGGTACCAAAGTCTTCAGTGGTTGCGGGCAGTAGGTGGCAGTGAAAAGGAAGGAAAAGGATAGTATTGCTAAATGACATGAGCCACAAATACAAGGGAATGCAAGAGTAATGATCTCGGGCCAGCACCAGAGGGTGCTGAGATGTGAGAGATGTAGGAAGGTGAGTTGAGAGGGTTTCTGGGGGGTGCTTCAGTAGAGAACCTAGCTTCAGTTATAGCAAAAAAGAGTATCTAGCATTCTTTAGAATTAAGGCTGCCAAGAAGCTTATCACAGAATGTTCTGTGATCAGGACCATTGCCCCAATTTTTAGCACTCTCTTTTTTGTGTATTTTTAAAACTTAGCTCACAAATCTTCTCTGGGAAGGCTTCTCTGTTGTTGGCATTTATCGCACTATAATTTATTTGCCTGATTTTGCTTTTAAATTGTGAGCACCTTAAGAAGGAAAAATGTATCTTAACTCTTTATGCTATCACCTCGCACAGCATTTATCACATAGTAGGAGCTTAGTAAATGTTTGTAGAATTGGATTTAGGAAGATATGTTGTTACATTTTTAAGGACTTAAAAAGTTAATGTCAAAAAGTGAAAAATAGAATTCATAGTTCTCTTAGTCAAAGTACTTGAGATGCAAGATATAATGAAATGAGCACTAACTCAGTTGTCTAATCAGTTGTATTTAGCAGTTAGACACCTTAGAAGTTACTTTTTTGAGGCTTATTTGCTCTCAAAAGCTATTTATCCTAGATCAAGGAACATGAGCATTGGGATAATCTTCCCAGTAGTCAGTTACAGATTATGAAAACAGGGGTGTGGGGTAAGAGGAGGGTGACCCACTTTAATGTGACCTGTTTTTTGAACTATTGTTTATCTTAAATCCACATTTCAGATTAATTGCATAATCACTTGAATGTTTCATACTGAGAGAAGAGTAAGATACTTAAACAGTGTTTTGGTGAGGGCAAGTGTTATGTAATTGCTATGATGTAAGAAGTGATTTGGTGAACTTTAACAGTTAAATGAAGGATTTTGTTTATTTCTTTATGACATATTAGAGATGTCTTTTTTGTATGGTTTATTAATTTACTATAAAATGGGTGGTGTAATTTTTGTTTTCTGTAAATGTGTGTATCATGCATCTGTATGTTTATTTCATCTTTTAGAATGATCAGGTTCTTCAGGGCTTCTCAGTGGACAAAGGAGAATTCACGTGTCCCCTCTGTAGGCAGTTTGCTAACAGTGTTCTTCCATGTTATCCTGGAAGCAATGTGGAAAATAACCCTTGGCAACGTCCTAGCAACAAAAGCATACAAGATCTCATAAAGGAAGTGGAGGAGCTGCAGGGACGACCGGGAGCTTTCCCAGTAAGCATCAGTGTAAGGCATAAATATCCTGGTTAACTCAGCTCTGATTTTCTGCTTTCATTTTCATTCAGTTTATAAATTACTCTGGACTTTTACATATTTAGTAGAAATTGCTTTTAGAGGTTTTGTTCTCTTCTATTTATATTTAAATAAAAGTAATAGAACAAATTATTATCAAAGGCTATACTTCTCTTTAGGCTAAATTCTTAGTTTTAATATACATCTTCTAGGTCAAGAACCCCTATAGGTTTAGATATAGTTAGGCTCTTTTAAGATGTTGAAGGAGGCCAGTCGTGGTGGCTCAGACCTGTAATCCCAGCACTTTGGGAGGCTGAGGCTGACAGATAACTTAAAGTCAGGAGTTTGAGACCAGCCTGGCCAACATGGCAAAACCCCATCTCTACTAAAAATACAAAAATTAGCCAGGCATGGTGGCGCTGAGGCAGATGGATCACTTAAGGGCAGGAGTTTGAAACCAGCCTGACCAACATGGCAAAACCCCATCTCTACTAGAAATACAAAAATTAGCTGGGAAAGGGTGGCACACACCTGTAATCCCAGCTACTCGGGAGGCTGAGGCAGGAGAATCGCTTGAACCCCGGAGCCAGAGGTTGCAGTGAGCTGAGATCACCACTGCACTCCAGCCTGGGCAGCAGAGCGAGACTCCTTCTCAAAAAAAAAAAAAAAAAAAAGTTGAAGTATTTAAAAGCAAACACACAAGCTATATATACTCTGTGTGTGTGTGTATCTCAATATAAAGCACAATTTAATCACTTAAAAATATGCCCATTAGGTATATTAGGATTAAGAAGATATATTTACACAGATATGCACATGTATTTGTGTGTATGTGTATTCGAGAGATAAAATATTGTGTAATTGACTGAACTGTTCATCACAAGTCAGACTACTGGAGCGGGGAACTCATCTTTTATGCCATCCAGTAGGATTTGTTTGTTTTAAATTCTTAAAATATTTCACCTTCATTATAGATTTATTATATGGTCTCTGAGAGAAGTGACAGTTGTGTCTGGTTTATATAGTAAATTTGTGAAAACTGTGAATATGTGACTTTTGAAACAGAAATGCATACTTTAAACCTAGGTAGAGTCATCTGTCAATTCCCTTTCTCAAGCGAAGACTAATTTTAGAATTTGTGGTCTTTTTTAAATTTTATAAACCCTAATTCTTGTGTGTTTAAAATATGCTTAAACTTATGGGACATTGATATAATTCTTTGAAAAATGAACTTAAATGAAAGTCAGGTTTTTTATAGACATGGAAACTTTGTTCTAACATATTATTTTAATACCATCATCTCATTGGCTTAGAATAATTTATGTGGTTAATTCATAGTTGGATTACAGTGTTACCAGTCACAATGTAGAATTAAAGATCACTGTTTAAGAGAGTATTTTTTGACTGGTTTTATCTTTGTATACTAAATATATTTATAATAGATAATGTTCTATCTGTTTTGACTTTTTAATTTTAATTTCCTATGTTTATATAATAAACATTCTAGTTTTAGACCAGTATTAAAGAAAGTGAATATAAACTTTATATATATGTTTGCATTGTTTTATAGTCAGAAACAAATTTAAGTAAAGAAATGGAATCTGTAATGAAAGATATAAAAAATACCACTCAGAAGAAATATAGAGACTATAGCAAGACCCCGGGCTCACCAGACAATGATTTTCTCTTTATGTACTCTGTTGCTAGGTAGGTATATATAGTATATACTCTTTAGTTTACTTATTATTAATAGTTGATTTTATTATTTAATAAATATTTGTTTTATTTATTTAAAGGTTGCATATTTTTAATATCAGTTGAAATTATGGCTAGTTTTAGTGCCTCCTAGGATAACTATAAGTGTGTAGCTTGCTTTTATTTCCTGAAGAGGTTTTATTTTAATGAAATATTTGCATATATGTTACTAAGCATTAATAGTACATGGGGCAAAAGTATGTTACTAACATTTTGGGACAGATATATACCTTGAAGCATGTATTATATATGAGACCTGTCAAAAAGTGGTAATACTGAGAACTAAAACGTTGTAATATGTTAAACCCTTCGATTTATGGAAAAATAAGAACAGTAAGGAGTAGAAGAACTTTGTTTTAAATAGAAACTGGAAAGATCTAGCGATAGCCTAGAAGACAGGAGTTTAGAAAAATCAGATAAGGGAGAGGAAGCAAGGGATCAGGCATGTTCTAAACCTCAATTTGTAGTGAGTAAGGGGCTCAAGAAAGCTGTTAGAAGTAAATGTTTCTCATCTTTCAGATTAGGAAGGATTAGTCTAATTGTATGCAATACAGAAGCAGTAGTTCTAAATGGGAATTTTGGAAAACTTGAGTGAAAATGCAGAACCATAAAAGAAGTAAATAGAGGAGAAGCAGACACAACTAAGAACTTGTAAATGCATTCTGCCAAAACTGACTCTGTACATCCTTGAATATCTCTGGAAGCGTACTTCATGTTTTATCTAATTATTGTAATAGGTAAGATTTAGAGAGATAATGTGACTTGAAGTCATACAGCAAGTTAGTGGCAGAGTAGGATCTCTTGAGTCAAGGTTTAGTGTTTTTTTCAATTTGCTACCTTCGTTTTTCCTTTCCTATGTTTAGCTTTTATAAGTTGTATTATGTATATAGTTAATCATGGCTATTCTCTCTGGCCCACTCCTGGAACAGAGGGTAACGAAAGAGTAAATGAACTATACATAGCCTTTGGAACCCAGGAGAAGTGGAACCAGACTTAGAAAAATTGCAGCAAGCAAATTAGAGCTCAAGATAAGGAGCATTAGTTGGTCTGAGAATGCAAATACTGGACATGGGTTGATGTAAAAGGATCTAATGGATTGGAAAGTAACTTTGTAGTTTGTATATTCCTAGCCTCTTGTTTATCTAGAATGTTTTTGGGGAAGACATAACAATTTGGTATCTTGTTTCTGAAGAGTTACTAGTTACTACATTCTTGCAATAAAAGATACTTTATGTGAAAACAAAACTGAATATAATTTAACTTTGCCAGGGTGTCAAGGTTTTACAGAACTTCCATATGATACTGTGATTATAACGTTGTAGGCGATTGGGTTGAGTATGGATCAACTCAGTTCTGCTATACATATTTATACACATACATGATCACAGACCTACACACATTTATGTTGCTCATGTATTTATGCCTTTAATTTTATTAGAGTTGACCTTTTAAGAAAATCCTTATTGAATGGGAATAATCTGTACTTGGAATTTTCCCGTAGTATGATAAATCAAACAATTTGATTTAAATATAATTTAGTGGAAGTTTTAGATCCTCATTTCTTGGTTTAAGTTTATAAGTAACTTAGAGAAAAAAGCTTGCAATAATAATGGGAGACCTTCTGGATCAAGACATTTTGGTTTCTCTATTCTTTAGAGAAGCAGAAACAGATGTCAAATACTTTACTAAGGTGTAGACAGAGAAACAGAGAAAATATACTTCCCCCATCCTTTTCTGAAACTTAATAATAAGCTCTAAAGCAGCAAAACAGTAATTCTGAAAATGAGTGTATATAACACTTTAAAACTTTATTATCCTTTGCTTGGAATTCCCCAAAATATTGCAGAGCTCTTCCAGTGAGGCGACATTCCTTCTCTAAGTTTTACTTAGTCATTACAAAGAAAACAAAGGCTGGGCATGGTGGCTCACACCATAATCTCAGCACTTTGAGAGACCAAGGAGGATTGCTTGAGACTGGGAGTTTGAGACCAGCCTGGACAACATAGTAAAACCCTATCTCTATGAAAAATAATTTTAAAAAAAATTAGCTAGGTTTGGTGGCACACATCTGTAGTCCCAGCTACGTGGGAGGCTGAGATGGGTTGATTGCTTGAGCTACAAGAGATGGGAGGTCAAGGCTATAGTGAGCTGTGATCGAGCCACTGCACTTCAACTTGGGCAACAGAGCAAAACCCTGTCTAAAAAAAATAAAAAATAAGAGAAACAAATTGACTCAGAAATTTACATGTATTGAAGGAAAAAAGTATATTGTATTCTGTTTAAATAGGTTGTAATTTTCTCAAAACAGGAAACCAGGCTTTTTATGCGTAACATATAACTTATTTATGCATAACATATAACATTTATTCCTAAAAGGTGAACATTAAAATATTTAGCAATATTTAAACATTTAAAATATTTAACAATAAACTTACTTTGAATTAAGTTTTGAATTAAATGTAGTGATTTTAAAAGGTATAATTCATTAGAATTTGCACGTTTATTTGTATTTAGTATTAGTAATGTGAGTAGAATACAACCCTCATTTCTTAGAGCTGAATTTCTCCCTGCTGAATAAGTAATTTTGTTTGCTCTTCAGAGAGTTTGAATTTTGGATATTTAGAAGCAAAGTGTTTCTGGTGAGTTTCAGAGTTTTTTGTTTTTTGGTTTTTTTTGTAAGACAGTACATGTCTTTTGTTTTTAAATTTTATTTGCATGGTGAAGCCTTGGAGAATTTTCTGAGGGTATCAGAGAAGAAACTGTTGGAAAATCCATTCAAATTTAAAATAATTTAAAAATTAATCAAAATTATTACATTCAAGTTTTAATGTATTTCCGAAATTTTCATTCTATTGCAAATGTCAGTCATCTAAACAGATAATGGAAAGCTAATTTGGGGGAAGAAAGTTTTCTTTTTTTAATACCAATTCATTATTTTGTTCTTGAAACAATGAATGACATGAATTTCAGTAACTGATTTTTCCAAGGATTTTGGACTCAAATTTCATATAATCAAAAGGTATTGGTGAGTAGCAGGTGGTTTGTATAGACAAAAATGGAAAGAAAATGAAACGTAAGTAACTGCAATGTAGGTGGAGAGACATCTTTAAATCGTGGTTACTCAATAGAGTCAATGTACCTTCATAGGTTAGTTACTTTGTAAACTAATTATGTTCAAAATAAAAGGGATGCTTGCTAAATACCAAATTATGAATCCTTTTAAAAAACAGAAAATTCTTTCCTAAAACAATCCTTTTTTGGGGGCTTGATCGGGGGTCACTACTGGGTTTAAGGGAATGGAAGAGTTAGGAAAAGAAAGAAAATAAACTGCAGGGGCTAAAGAGAATCTTATAATTGGTTACATATCAAAAAAGAGATGTCATCCCCCCCTCCCCCCCCCGCCACACACACACACTTCACACTTTTTTTTTTTAAAGCATCTTGCCAGGTACCATTGGGGATTTAGAAGCTATATATGAAATAATCCCTGTTCTCCAGGAATTTACAATTTAGTTGAGGAGATGGAACTAATATAACATCAATCTATATAACAGAATATAATTTGTTTTTAAAAATGTCATATAGAGAAAGTACTGTAGAACTTCTGAAGGGAAGATGAGCAAATTGAAATATGAAATATGTGTAAGGCCTTCTTTCCTGTCCCAGGAAAGCTTCCTGGAGAAGTTAAAACTTGAATTGCCTGTTGTATAATGTAGGCTGTGGTATGGATGAAGATACTGTTTTTTTTTTTTCCCTGAGAAATTGAGTAACTTGCTCAGCTACTAAGTGGTCTACTCAGGCCTTGAACCTAGATCTCTTTCCGGAAGCTTTGCCTTTTTCAGCAAACCAACGTGTGTTTGAGAGTGTGGGGTGTGTAGTGTGTGTACACACATTTGCTTTTCAAATTATGGTCTAAAATAGAAGTTAGTGTGGAATGGGGGGTTGAGAGGACAGCATACTTTGGTCATGCAAAAAGAAGCTGGAGCATAGTTAGAGGGGTTTTTAATACGCATATCTAGGTGGCCACTAGGGTAGGCTTTAAACAGTCTTTCTCATCATTATTTCAGATGTGGAGATTTTCTCCTTTTTCTTCCAAACTAATTTGAATGTATTTGTGTTAGAAAATACAGAAAAGAGTCTGCTTTTCTTTCACAGCAAAAAGCTCAGAAAATTACCACTCCCAGCATATCTTTAGTTTTACATCATTCATTGAGGAGGGAAGAAACATAATACTGCTGTGTGAATTTCAGCAGTTGAGGAAATGTGGACATGGAATGTGTGTTCTTTAGCATGTCTCAAAGGACCAGTTTTCACATAAATGAAATAAAAGTTGATATTTAGAGCCATATTGGTTTTTAAAATCCTAGATATTGCTGGATGCAGTGATGTGCGCCTATTCCTGGCTACTTGGAGGCTGAGGCAGGAGGATTGCTTGAGCACAGGAGTTCAAATACACCCTGGGAAACACAGCAAGACCTCATCTCTCAAAAAAAAATGTTAAGAAATGTAAAATTGTAGATATTATTCACATTAATCCTTTGGATAGGTAGTTTTTTTTATTTTTAATTCAGAAAGAATATTGCATAGGAGATCTTCCAGTCATAATCTGGAATAATTAATTAGATTTTACTAGTTTTTTTTCCAGTATTCTTTGCAATGAAATTCTTAGTAACATGTTTGTCATCCTTTATATTTGGGGATTGAGAAAACAGAATTGTTCTTATATTTAATTTTAATGAATATTTTTGCAAATATGGTGAAATGTTGACATTCTGGTTTTAACATTCATTTGTAAGTATTGTTTGTGTTTCTGGTTAGCTCTCTTAAAAGTAGTATCTAGGAAATCTTAGTTTTTATAAGAGAATATAGCCATTAATTTTTTTCTACAGATTAGGCAACAGAAGATTTGTGAAAACAAAATGTATTGATCTCATTTATATTCCCTTGATGAAGGAACACATGCTGGTCTCCGCTCGCTTTCTGTCCACTAGTATGAAATCCCTGTCCCTGCTTCCTTGCTGGTAGGTTTTTAGAAGTTCAGTGAGCAATGCAAATCGCCTGAAGGGTGGAAAATTCCCTTGTCACACAGATGCCCTTATCAGCAGCAACCAGATGGAGCTCTGAGCTGGAACATTATCAGTGTTAAATTGCTTTTTCTCCCACCCTGAGTAGAGAGGATTAAAGCATTCCTTTAGAAATGGGTGGCAAATGTACAGACGTAGGAATATTAATATTTTTAACAATTTGCATTTATAAGTAAATACATGGAAATATAATCTCAAAACATTCTGTGTTCAAAATACAACCAAACTAGTGCAAAATGTTTTGTTTTAAATAAAATAGGATAATAGTCTTTCATGAATTCACTTGCAAAGAGTAAGCTTGAAACTGCTTTTTCTCTCTTTTTTTTTTTTTTTTTAAGTGGGACAGTATCTCACTATTAGGGTTAAATGCATATCTTGGATATAAACTAGTCTATTCAGTTTTGGTTGTAGAAAATAAAGGTATGTCTAAGTGTATTAATACTGTTGAAGAAAAATACAGTTTAAATTCTTTCTCAGAGTTGTCATTTATTTTGGCATAATTGGTTATTTTACTGCTATTGTTTTTGAATAAATCCTTAGATTCTGCATTAGTTTGATTTTTGAAATGTTGATTTATTGATTATTGCTATTTTGTAAGCTAATAATTGCTAAATACCTTGCAATTTCAGGTGTATGAACAATGTTGATGGTTAGCCATATCAGTAGTTACACAGTGTATTTTAATGAAACTAGTTTTAGAAGTCCATAAGAGAGACTGCTGTTAAATTATATGTGTTGTTCTTAGCCATTTCGATATTAGTGATTTTGTTTCTTAATACTGATTTCCAGATACCATCTAACCTCTAATGAATGATAACCATTTCTCTGATACAAAAATTGGTATGCCCTTGTGTTTTATATGGCAATAACCACCTACACAGTGGCTGATGTTGGAGTACAAATTCTTTCTTCATATTCTTATGAAGGTTTATGAAATATGTTGCAGGTTTTTTTTTTTCTTAAGGCCTAGTTTTTAGTATGTGCCAAGAGTTGGGACTTTGCAACAATTACACCATGATGTGTGCAATTTTTTGCAGGTATAAATATGAACATATAAGTAAGGATGGATAAATTGTTCCCTTTTTATTTCTTAATATCAGATAAATACGATTATTATTGATACAACATAAAAACTGCTTTTGCAAAAAAAGTTGAAGAACTTTATTTTTTAGGTTGATTCAGACATGTCAGTAAAGCAAATTAGTAAAGACTCTTCAGTTTAGTGACTGAGATATAATGTTTTACTTACAGAACCAATTTAGAACTTGAATTGATTCATCGAGGAGGCAATTTGTGTTCAGGTGGTGCAAGCACAGCTGGCAAAAGGTCTTGTTTAAGTAAGTACTAAATAGTACTAAATTAAAAAAAAATTCTGTCATTTTTGGAAGCATTGACAGGTAAAGTGACATTTTGGTGTATTTCAAATTCTGTCTATGTTATATATGATCTATATAGATAGTGATATGTACTTTAAATGGTTAATCTTGTACTTGGAAGAATCATATGAATATTTAGCTCTTTCTAGATTATGATTACCTAGCAGATAAATGTGATGCTAAGTGACGAGGTTTATAGTGTTTCAAAATTTAAGCACTGTATTATTCTCAGCTATAAAAAATTGTCCTTAAACTTTAATTCTCTTAAATAATTTTTACATTGAATTAAGAAAATATTTTTATAAAGACAATATATGTTGCCCACAGATTTATATTATTGCTATTAATGAAGATATTTGTGCTATATTTTGATGTGCATATTAAAATGAATTGAAATTACAGATGTTTGCTTTTATTTATATATATACTTTATGTTATAAAATGAGCATAATTCTGCAATCTTGTTTGTAAGGATATATTTGAGAAAAGTGTAACTTGTAATTTAAGGTAGTAGATTTTTCATAAGCATGGCTTTGATGCTATCATTTTTTAGTCATTGTTTAGGGAATTAAGGTGAATACTAGGAATATTATTATTGAATGTCACCATATAGCTCTGATTATTGGCCCCAGATCACTGGAGTTGAAATATTACCTAATGTGATTGGTGTAGGAAATAAAACTTGTTTAAAACACATAATATAGTCTTTTTAAAAATAAGTATTTTTCTTAAAATACTAAAAAAAGTATTAAAAATTATCAATACATGTTGGTGTTTTAACAAAAATATGTTATTTCAAAAAATATGTAATTTTGAATTGATTTCAAAGCAGAGGGATGATCAAAAGCACTTTAAAATTTCTAACATAAAAGCAAACGTATGTGAAATTTTAACTTGGTTATCTTTAAAGTCTTATAAATTGCATTAGAATTTGATCTTTTCTTTTGGATTGTCACTTTATTCCTAGAACTTAAGATTTTGGAGGTTATTATTTTTATTTTTTAACCAAGTATTAGTAAAAATTGACCCCTCTATGCATTCATCTAAACCCTATTTCTGTTCAGTGCTTTACTAGTATGTTTCAAAGGTAGTTGTTGATACATGGGAGTTTTAGTTTCTAATCTGTTTGAATTAATAGATATAATAATCATTTTAGTTATATAAATTATTCTTTCTTGTTAATTTGTTATTAATTGATGTTTGGCATTGGCTGATAATATTCCAGAAACCATTGTGTTACAAAGTGTTTACTTTAGTGAATGATTTTCTGTTTTTAAAAATCTACTTAATTTTTTTTCTCTGAGGCACTTAAACTTATCTAGAGGCTTGTAAATAATGAATTTATCCAGATTCCTGAAAATAGTAATAAAATTCTGATGGTAATCACTTCAATTACCAGAGTCAATTTTGTAATTTAAATTGTTAAATTTATAGTTACTTTCAGATTTTCGCTTATTTTTCCCTTTACTAAATAAGAAATTACACTGTGCCAGTATAGACAAAGTCATGATACAGTTTATCCTAAATATAAGTTAATATGTTTCTTAGTTTTTGTATAATTTATTATTGTTCAATTACTTATTTATCCTAATATTAATAAAAGCAGCCTGTAAGTCATATATATAGAATATGTTGTATATATACAAAATCCCACTATCTTACAGGTGTATGAACTTAGTATTTGTTATTTATTCAAATAAAATTCAAACTTAAATTGTATACCAGGACTCAAAGTGATGATGATTCATGGGATCTCAGTGCAAATATCTCATTTTTTTGATCTTCCAGTGCAACTTCAGTGGTATTACTAAAAAAAAAATTCTTTTTTCTAGGGAAAAATCTTCTTGTATTCATATTTTCCTTTTCCCGTTGATTGCTCTTTATTACTTTTTGAAAATCTCACTTTTAATGTTTTTTTCTTCCATAATGTTTTTGAGGAGAGTGAGAAAATGCCTCACTGACTAAGCAAATGATAAGGGAACTTTTTTCATTCTAAGAATATCACACTTTTGAAATACTGTTCTGTTATGACTTCTTGATGAAACTGAAAATTTGTCTAGTCAGGAAAACTTCTAATAAATTTTGTCTAGAAAGGATTGCGTCATGCCTGGTATATAATTATGGGGACACACACATACACTCAGTGGGGGAGAAGAGAAGAAGATTGTTCTTTCTACAACAATGAAAGCAGAAAATATTAATGGCCAAATCTCTAGTGAAAAATAAAATTGAAATGGAACAATGCCATTCAACTACATCTTCAGACATTTTTAAATAGTTGAGGGTAGTTAACCAGTGTCAATCAGAGCAAAACGTCAGTCCTAAAAATATGTGTGTGGGAAATTTTCCATAGTAAAAAGCTACTCAAATTAGCTCACATGGCAGCATACTATGGTATTTTAATAATATCCTACGTTTGTAGTTTTAAAGTTTGTAAAGTTCTTTCACATAAATTATTTAATCTTTAGAACAACCATGTGAAATAGGTGTTATCTCTTTTTCATAGAAAAGGAATCTGAAGTTCAGAGTAATTGCCTTGCCAAGTCACACAGCTGGAAAATGTCAGAGCTTGCACTTGAGCCCAGCTCTTCTGACTGTAAATTCAGTTATATAAGACATATCTCCTGCCCTTAAGTGTCCCAAAGGATGCAGAACTTTTAAGACCTTTCACCCATTGGTTTAGTCAAAGACACTCTACTGTACAACATTGCCTTGGGATCTTTCCAGGCCCTTCTGTGCTTACACTCCTATTTATCTTGTCTATTTTCTTTTATCAGCCTTTCACCATAAATCCTTTGTTCTGAGCCATCTTTTCAGACATTTTTGCAAGTCCTAGTCCTGAGTCCTTCTGCCCTGGATACCAGTTAGTTCTCCTTTATTCCTTGCCAGTTTGCTGGCTGGTTCCCCTTGCTCTTGCTGTGAGCCATGTGCGTTAGCTCTCACATACAGCATAGCTGCTGATTCCCAGGTCAGAGTTCTAGCCCTCCTCCTTACCCACCAGGGAAGATCAGGCATTTAGGACTTTGTATTCAGCACATGATACTGGTTCTAGAGACTGGTTCTCATCTGCTGGACTTGTATTCAGCAGATGAGATTTGTTCAAATGCCACGTCCACTAAAAACTTCACTGATTCCAGCAGT
Source organism: Papio anubis (assembly GCF_008728515.1). Classification (NCBI taxonomy): domain Eukaryota; kingdom Metazoa; phylum Chordata; class Mammalia; order Primates; family Cercopithecidae; genus Papio; species Papio anubis. The sequence goes on from NC_044985.1 coordinate 53,740,939, forward strand.
GAAAAGTTACTTAGAAGTTCTAGGGAATTTAGAGGTTTGGGATCATATCTATCTGCTGGAATCAGTGAAGCTTTTGGTGGATAAGGCATTTGAACAAGACTTTGAAAGGTAAGTGAGGTTTAGAGTTTTTGTTACAAATTGATATATACAGTAAGTACCACCAACTTGGTTAGCAACATATGTTGGAAAAAGCAGATGTAAAAATTAAAGGCAACTTTTTATTAAGAAAAATATTAAGCTTACTGTATTAATTTCTTCATTCAAGTGATTTGAAAGTCAATATGACACTCTGAATTCTAGTGAAGTTCACATGCTTTTGACACTTTTTTGGCATGATATTCTCAGTGTATTTCTCAAGTAGAAATTGTTGAAACCATTGGCAATGCCATTTGATAGATTATTAATATTGGAGCATAATATAAAAATTATTTGTAGGTAAATGTTTTTTCCTGTCTTTGGGTCTGAGAATTTTTCTGCTTATTACTGTCATTTAACTAAGAAACCACAGTTCATGTCTCAAATGGATTCCATGATTTTATAGAGAGATTAAAAATGAAACGATAGTCAAGAGAGGATAAGGCAAACTCTTACCTTGACATTTTCATTTGGGAAGTTCTGACTTAATTTTGATGTAATCTATGATCTGATCAAGAAATTATGCATAGTCACTGCAGTAAATAATTTCTACCAGAATTTGCTATTCATAGCAAGCAACCCAGCTTAGATCTGTGCAGGCAACTTAAAATAGTTCTACTTTCTCAGAGAAAGAGTGAATTTTTGGTGAATTTAAAATTACAGAAAATTAGCCAGGTGCGATGGCTCACTCCTGTGATCCTAACATTTTGGGAAGCTGAGGTGGGGAGGATCACTTGAGTCCAGAAGTTGTTAACAGCCTGGGCAACATAGGGAGAACGTCATCTCTAAAAAGAAAAAAAAAATTAGCTGGGTGTGGTGGTGTGAGCCTGTGGTCCCAACTACTCAGGAGACGGAGGTGGGAGGATCGCTTAAGCCCAGAAGGTGGAGGCTGCAGTGAGCCATGACTGTGCCATTGCACTACAGACTGGGCGACAGAGCAAGATGCTGTCTCAAAAAAAAAATTGTAGAAAATTATTTTGACATTAATTTCTCCCTACAGTTAGGCAGCATAAGGATATTGTTAAACAAGTAATGAGTTTTAACAAAATTACTCTTTATTTTTGAGAAACAGGGTCTCCCTTTTGTCACTCAGGCTGGAGTGCAGTGGCACAATCATAGTTCACTGCAGCCTCGAACTCCTGGGCTCAAGCAGTCCTCCCACCTCAGCCTCCCGAGTAGCTAGGATAGCAGACACACACTGTCATACCCAACTAATTTTTTAATATATTTCTTTGTAGCGATGGGGTCTCGCTGTGTTGACGAGGCTGGTCTCAAGGTTTTGGCCTTAAGCAGTCCTTCCACCTTGGCCTCCCAAAGTGCTGGGATTATAGGCATGAACCACTATGCCTGGCCTAAAATTACTTTGAAGTAGCCTGGCCTTATTATTTCACATTTAGTAGTAAAATTTTTACATTGATGGTTTATGAAAGCCTTTTTCAAATGTAAAAATATCAATTTCTGCAAGCAGACTGAATAACAATTTTGTTCAATTTTTGTTACCATAAAAAGGATGGAAATTTGGCCATCAAATTATTATAATGGTCAAAAGGTATAAATTAATACAAAAATGTGTAAATTGTCTGCTGAGACTAGTGATTGATAAGATTTGATGGCTAAAAGCTGATTTTGTGGTATTTGGGAATGTTTTATGTTCTGAAGAGCCAGTTGGTGTGTATTTAGGGCCAACATGAAAGATGCATATGTGGTGGAATAGACAACAGCAAACTAGGAGTCATAGGCATGTGCTTAGGCAAGACATTTTATGTTTTTGGCTTCAGTTTCCTCATCTATAAAATTAGTGTATTAGACTGGATGATCTGTGTCCTGACAGATGTTCATGGTTGTTAACTCTTACATGCAAAGCTCCAATCTGGAGCTTTTTCCCCCTGTTAATTAACATCATTGACATTAAGCACAAAAGGCAAATAGCTGGACTAGGAGTTATACTCTAGGAACTTTTAGAATTATACTTTATCTATAGTCATACACTATAGACTAAATCAAGGCTTGGAGTTTTTGTTGTTCTTTTCTTTTGATACATCTTACAAATTCAGAAGATTTTGGTATTTTGTTTTATATTTTATTTTGCTCTTCATTTTAAGTAGTGCATAAATAAAAAATAGAGGCTGTCAATGAAGTCACATGATAAATAGAATCAGAATCTTTGAGCTAAAAGTTACTTAGGAAATCACCTAGTCTAAATGTTATCTAGCTCAGGCATCTTGTACCTACTATTCCAATCATTTGTGCTCTGCTTAAACACTTTCAGAGATAAAGAGTACTTTTTGAGATAGGTGAGGAGTTTCGTAAGCCTTTTAAAGGATGGTGATATTAAAAGGCAGCATAGTGTAAACTAGAGAGTGAGATTCTGTTCCTCATTAATACCCAATCAGAGGATTGTTGTAAGAATTCAATTTTATAATATATATTCTAGTTTCTATAGCTTGTAAATCTCAACATTAATATTTCTCCTATTTCAACACTGTAATTGTCAAATTAGGGGGTGTGTGGATAAGGAGAAGGAGCAAGATAACAATTTTTAGCTCAATTTTTGTCTTAGTCTATAACAATATACCATAGACTGCGTGGCTTATATACAACAGAAATGTGTTTCTCACAGATCTGGAGGCTGGGAAGTCTAAGATCAAGGCTCCAGCACGTTTGGTGTCTGGTGAGGACCTGCTTGCTTCCTCATACATAGCTGTCTTCTCACTGTAACCTCACGTGGTGGAAGTGGCAAGAGATCTCTCTGGGATCTCTTTTATGAGAGCACTAATCCCATTCATGAGGGCTTCCTCATGACCTAATCACTTCTCAAAGGCCCACCTCCTTATACTAACCTTGGGGTTAGGACTTTAACGTATGAATTTTGATGGGACATAAACATTCAGTCCGTTGCAGTTTTTTTTAAGGGACTTGACAAACATTCTTTTGACCTCTTCAGAGATGAGATTAGGAGGACGGAATGAGATTTATCCACATGATAAAGTTTGTCTGTTGAGAACAAAATACATTGTTAATTTGGAGAGGTTTAAGAATGTGGCATGAAAATTTAAGTTAGAAGAGTGGCTTTAACTTTTCTTTAAGGCCTTTCTGAAAGTCCCATAATTTGTGACTTAAGTAGCCATGCCTTTCTATATTTATAATTTGGGCATTCTAAGACTAAGTACCATAGATAGTAGTTTTCACTATCAGGGCATGGGGTCTTCAGATCTTACTTGGCTTAGGGCAAGGCAGCTTCTTTCTTCTGCAGTTAGATGGGACAAACCCTACCCCCATTTTAGATGAGGTGCATAAATAAGATCTGGATTCATGGAATGTGTCTCTTTAATAAAGGGGAAATTAGGAGTCCTAAGAACTGACCTCTCTCTTCCCCTTCCTAGGGCTACCTATATGCAGAAACAGAATTGTACCTCTCCCTGCCTCTTATCATCCTAAGCTCTGTCAGAAAGGGAAAAGGGGAGGCTTCTAGTCACTGAAACCTTAAAGTATAAGGTGAACAATTTGTTGAAGCTAATAATAATACTTGTGGATACTTGAGGTAACCAGAGAATGATGTCATAGTGTGCCTGGGAGTGGAGACATAGGAACTCTGGGAGGCAGGAGAGGAACACAGCATGGAAATTATGAAAGTACTAAAGACAGCCTTTTTTTTCACTGTCTTCCCTTCCTCACATGGCAGAAAAAACCTGTCCAAAGGAAGCAACACTTCCCCACTCTATTGCCAAACTCCCATGTGTCCTTGTTGACATGCGAAAACATAGCATACAGTGCTGGAAAGAACACCAGGTTGGAGTTTGAAGATGTGGATTCTGGTGTATTTGTTATCTGTTGGACTTCAGGAAACTAACCTAACTTTTTACCTCATTGTGGAAGTGAGGATGATGGTACTTATACTGACTATCTGATATATCCATCATAGTTAATGTAATGATCAAATAGTATTAGATATATGAGCTAAAGTATCTTACATAATGTTATTATATATAATAATGATTATTAAACTTGTCTTTTAACCCTTTAAAATTCTACCACAACTGCCACTTGATTCTCTGCCCTGCCTTGCCTGGAGTGCTTAGGAATGGGATAGGGAGAGATGAGTCAGCTCCTGTCATCCATGACATCAACCTTCTGTCTCTTGGGAACCAGATCTACAGATATTCCCTTCTTCTTGGACCTGTTCCCAGACCTCATTTAAGGAGCTCTCTCCTGTCTCTTCATGGCTGATTTCTCAGGAATGTACAGAGGAACCAGTGGAAGCTGGCTTTGCTGTGAGAGGTGTATACTCACACCTATTACAGTTCACCTTAGGATAAATAGGTCAGAACCATTTCTTCACTTTAATTATTCAGTTGCAGAGAAAGGGAGATTTTTTTTTTCCACCGCTATGATATTTCAGAGAATCATTTGGCTAGTTGAGATTTTTTTTTTTTTTTTTTTTAAGGGACAGGGTCTTGCTTTGTTACCTATGCTGGCCTCAGACTCCTGGGCTCAAATAATCCTCCCACCTCAGCCTTCTGAGTAGCTGGGACTACAGGTATGTGTCACCTTACCTGACTGAGGTTTTTTTCATTGACAGTGATTTAACTATTGATGACTGGACTGGTAAGACTGAAATCTTGAATGCAGACCCAGTTAAGTTTACCTTAGGTGCATTTTAACAGTGGTACAATTTAAGATAGAACCATATTTATCAAAGTCTTTTTGTTTTTTTGAGACGGAGTCTCACTCTGTTGCCCAGGCTGGAGTGCAGTGGCACCATGTCGGCTCACAGCAACCTCTGTCTCCTGGGTTCAAGCAATTCTCCTGCGTCAGCCTCTAAAGTAGCTGGGATTATGGGCGCCCACCACCACACCCAGCTAATTTTTGTTTTGTTTTGTTTTGTTTGTTTTGTTTCTGAGATGTCTTGCTCTGTCGCCTAGGCTGGAGTCCAGTGGCATGGTCTTGGCTTACTGCAACCTCTGTCTCCCAGGTTCAAGTGATTCTCCTGCCTCAGCCTCCTGAGTAGCTGGGATTACAGGCACCTGCAACTACACCTGGCTAATTTTTGTATTTTTAGTAGAGATGGGGTTTGTATTTTTCAGTAGAGATGGGGTTTCACCATGTTGGTCTCGATCTCCTGACCTCATGATCCACCCCCCTTGGCCTCCCAAAGTGCTGGGATTACAGGTGTGAGCCACCACACCTGGCAGGAAGTCTTCAGGATAACTCTTTAATGTCTTTATAACTTAATGATCAGTATGAGTATAGTAAGAAATAACCTACCAGTTTTAGATTTCTTGCATGTTTAGAAATAACTGACAGAGGGCTGGAGGTGGGTAGATCACGAGGTCAGGTCAGGAGATCGAGACCATCCTGGGTAACACTGTGAAACCCCATCTCTACTAAAAATACAAAAAATTAGCTGGGCATGGTGGCAGGAGCCTGTAATCCCAGCTACTTGGGAGGCCGAGGCAGGAGAATTGCTTGAACCCGGGAGTCGGAGGTTACAGTGAGCTGAGATTGTGCCATTGTCCTCCATCTTGGGCAACAGTATGAGACTCCATCTCCAAAAAAGAAAGAAAATAAATAACTGACAGAGATACACAGTTTCCAGGATGGTGCTGGAACATCTGTTTCAAAAGCATTTTTGATAAGATTTAGACATATGATAACTTTGATTTTAGTTTCTTTAAGTGGATATTCCTGAGGTCATAAAAATTGGCATAATAGTATCTGTGCGTGTGTGTTTGTGTGTGTGTGTGTGGTATTCATACACATCATGTGAAACTCAATTATATAATAAATTTGGAGTTATATTTTATAGAGTTTTTTTTCCATAGTCTTAATGTTGACAAAGTAGAAGGATTTCTTAAACCTTACTTTTTGGTTCTAGCTAGGAGTACTTATAATTAAGTCTTAGATTTTCTTAAGGACAAACTGGTCTTTCAGTGTTGTTTTCTCATTTTCAGTGATGATGTGTCTGTCTTGTGATTAATCACATTATAATACTTTAGACTTGTCACAGTTGTAAAGAATTTCATTAGATATTGCAGAAAATAGAATTTATCCCAGGTGAGTTGTCGCATGGGAACCAGCATGGGAAGAAGATGGTAGGAGCAAGTAGGTCAAGCACTGCTTTAGTAGTTAGAGTTGAGAGGTCAGTCTCTTTTGGGGAAGTGAAAGTAGGGCTGATTAATTGGCTTGCTTCTTGGTAATTGAACCAATGTGTCATTGTGACAGAGAGGGAAAAGTAGAAAATCATCATGAATTTTATGTTTATATTTATGATTTTTTCATAGAATTGTAAATACATAATGCTCAGCCTACTTTTAAAAATCCTATTGTATGTCAAGCACTTGTGCTAGCCTAGGTGGTTCAAAAATGTAAAGACACAATTGTCTTCTTCAGGGAGATCTGACCATCTAATGAGAGAGGAAAACATGAAAAGTAATTACAAAACTCTGTAAGAGATGCTAAAATTGAAATAGATAGCACAAGGTACAGATAATGCATAAAGTAAGGGGATAATCTGATCTTTCTGAGGTATCAGAACCTTACAGAGCAGCACATGAACTGGCTCTTGAAAGATGAATTGAGTTGGCCTGAAGGACAAAATGATACTTTTCTAGGCTGAGAGAACAGCTTGCAAAGACATGAGACAACATGACACTTTGGGGAATACTTGAAAAGAAAAGAAGGAAGGTTAAGAAATAAACCTGAAAAAGAAAATAGGCTAGCTCATGAAGGGCTTTCTATGCCTGTTCCTTCAGTGGTTCAACAATCAATTATGAGGTATTGTGAACAGATTTATTGATTAGACGGTTTGGAAGGGGTGAACCAAAAGGCATACAGCTGAGTGAGCATTCTGTTGAGCAATTTAGGTGGAAAACAATGTAGTGGCAGAGTGGGCCAGAATAGGATGGATCACAAGAGGCAGAACCAATAGGATTGGTAATCAATTGGATATGGAGGGCAAGGCTGTGGGAGATGAATCCCAAGTTTTTCCTTGGATGTTTGCATGGGTAGTGGTGTCATTCACTCAAATAGGAATTATAAAAGGAAATTAACATTGGAGCTGGGCTGGGCTGTAAATCAGGTTAGTCTGGGTGTATTGATTTTAAGGCCTGTTGAACATCTGAAGTACCACAGAGCCTTGTGAATTGTGAACTTAACAGGTAGAAGTGGGCCTGGGTAGTGTGTGCAGAATGAGAGGGAAAGAGGACTAACAAAGGATTCCTTTTCCTTTTTTTTATGAGAAATGTCACCTTTTAGGGTTCATTAGCAGAAGAAGGGCACATAAAAGTAACTGAGAAGGAACCGGAGGAAAGCCAGGGGAGAGTGGTATCAAATATTAAGGAAAGAAGAGAGAAGAGAGTTAAGAATATATGTTAATATATGTTTGTAGAGTGATGGTTTTATGTGGAGACCTTATGTTTCCAATGTATAATAATCTCTAATTTTAGTTGTAAAGTTTATAAATATTAAATTTGTTTCATATTTATACAAAACATGTATGTATCTACCTGTATGTAAGCCCAACTTACAAACATACTATAGATTTATGCTATGATTATAACTATTATATTACTATATAATGTACCAGAAAGATGATGCTATATTTATTTTACAGACCGTAAAACTAAGGTTAGTTAATTTATTTAAGGATACATGGCTAGTACAGACTTGGATTCAATGCAGGACTTCCTGGCTCCTCCCAGACAGTGGTGCTTCCTATACATAGATTGAAATCACAGCACACTTATAAATGAATTTAAAGGTATTTGTCTTTTCCAAATCTATTTTTATATGTGGATCAAACTTTAGAATTTTAAAATGTGTTATATTAGGAAAGGAGTTAATTTTTTTTGCTATTATTCAATATTTTAATATGCTTTCTTGATATAATTATTTTTCAACTTTTTAAATGTCATGCATGCAGTTGGTAGGTAATACATTTTTTAAAGTTGTTAACCTTTTGATTATGATTATAGATTCTCCTCATCCTGCATCTTTAATATTTGTCTGGCATAAGAGGCATTGTTGCTGCTAAATGAATATTAGAGTTCTTTCTTATAAGACTAAATTTTGAAAACAAAATAATGAATAAATAACAATAAACAATGAATTTTATTAACAAATTGAAGTTATTAATGGTTATTTGGTCAGTTCTCAGAGAGAGAGAGAGAAAGAATCCTGTACTTTTATTTTAATCATAAAACCCCCAAGAAGTGGAGTGGTAGAAATAACTAAGAAATGGCAAATCTTGAATCCTATTCTTAGCTTTTAGAAAAACAATAAATTAAGAGTGAGCTGGCAAGGTACTTCCTTTCTCTGGGCCTATTTTCTTATCTATAGAATGAGGAAATGATGAAAAACTTTTCTTCTAACATTCTGAAATTCTTAAATTAGGATAGGGATTAGGAAAATAGGTGAATGTAACATTATTTTCTGTGCTGGCTGTGGTTTCAATGCAAAACAGGTTAGTACAATTGCAGCTTCTATGCTTTTGATTAAATTAGGGAAACTAAAATGATCCACCTTCATCTTGATAGGAGTTATTAAAATTAGCCCTTTGATCAAGTTAATACCTGTATAAAAAGAATGCAGAACTCCTCACCGTGCAACTTGAGATAATCTTAATATTTTTCTGTGAGAAGAATTTAGTTTTTTAAACACTTTTAGGTTTTAGTCATTAAAACACTCATTAAAAGTAAAAATTATATGCTTAGTAATCTCTTATGTATAATTGAATTAAAATAAAATTTACCAATCTTTAGTCATGTTTTGCCTCTGCTAAAACTTCCCTTGTTCTCGGTATCGTCTATGAAACCAGGTTAATATAAAAACTGGAAATTTGGGGAACTTACTTGCCCCAAAAGTGGGGGTTAATAGTATTACCCACCTAGAATTTTTGTGAAAATTAATTGAGATTATCAATCAGTGTAACATAATGCCTGGCACATAATAAGTAACTAAGTCATTAATAGAATGAAGAAATTTAAGGAAGATTTAGGCTACATATTGACTTATAAATAGAGGATGAAACAGGGTATTTAGATTCTTCTGTTTGTTAAAGAGAGATCAGATTGAAACTTACAAAAATATATTTCCTTTATCCTGCCCCATAGAGTAGAACATTTATTTTACTCAAATTACAGCTCTCATATGTTTTATAACAGCTTCCCAAAACTACTATACACATACACGCATATACACATAAACACACATGCACACCCCATACTACACCACTTGTATTGATGGATCTTGAGTAAGTTGACATAAAATATAGTTAATTTCTAGGTCTGCTGACTCAGAGCAGCAATATCTGGTCTAGTTTTAATTAGAAAGTAAGTAACAATAATAGGTTTGTGTCATTCAGTTAGCTTTTTTCCTAGATTTAAGAATGAATTTTAATTGTATGTTAAGAAGTATCATATCTGAATTTCTAAAATATATCGTTGTTTATAGACCAATTCAGTGGGCAGAGTTCGAAAATATTTTTTTAAGGGAAAAATTTTGATTTCCAAGTATCTTTGAGTATGTGTGGCAGAATAATTATTGTCATTTGTACCAAATGACAATTTATACCAAATGACAATTCTTGTCATTTATAACAAAAAAAGAAGAGATGCATCAGATACAAAAGCAATACTTACGGTTTTTTTTCCAGAATAATTTTAAACGTGATATTTTCTTCTAAATGTCATGAGCAGAATTTTGTTGAAAGCCAAGATTGGTAGATTATTGTTATAATTCAGATAGAAGAAATTTAAATAGTTGAAATGGTACCAAATAATACTGTATTTCAGTTACTGTTTCTTTATGTAGAATCCAAAGATGATGAATTCACTCTTCAGTCTAAACAAGGTTTAGAGGGACATATAAAGCAAAGAAAGAATTTCACCTAACAGTGAGCTATTAGGATGTTGTGGTTCATGTTACCCAGGGTAGAGGATTGAAGATAATAGTAAAGTTTGGTTAGGAGGAGACCACAATGGTGAGAAGTACAAATTGGCAAGGCTGCAGCATAAAGTCAAGGACAAGTATGTCTGTGATAGGAGATGAAAAAAACCATTCCTGTATTGAGCGTAAGGACAGTCCTGATTCTAGCACAGATTATTTGGATATGTATTTCAGAGTTTACTGTAAAAGAGAGTGTGAAGTAATTGGGACTTAAACTTGGTGAATTTTAATTGTCAGGATAGGAAACAGATTTCGTTATGAAATAACTAGAAATTTTGTCTGAATTTTGTTCTGGAACAAATGTGTGAACTTTCTAATTACCTTTCCTTCAATTTTTTCAGATCAGCTGTTTCATGTATTAGCCTTGCACATGCGGCTTTATAGCATTGACTCTGAGTATAATCCCTGGAGAAAGCTCACCCAGTTAGAAGAGATGAATCCACAGTAAGTATAATTGAAAGACTAAAATCAATTAAAACTCTTTATGAAAAATAGGTGTTAAATATAAAAATGGAATTGAAATTTCAATATATGTGATTTTTTTCACATTTTCTTTATGAAACACAGAAATATATCATAAGAATTGAAAACAGTTTACCATTATGCTGTCTGTAAAAATTGCATACAAATTTCCACCATGTGAGAAAACCTTTTTTTTTTTTTTTTTTTTTTAATACTTTAAGTTCTAGGGTACATGTGCGCAACGTGCAGGTTTGTTACATATGTATACATGTGCCATGTTGGTGTGCTGCACCCCTTAACTCGTCATTTACATTAGGTATATCTCCTAATACTATCCCTTCTCCCCCTCGCCACAATAAGACCCGGTGTGTGATGATCCCCTTCTGTGTCCAAGTGACCTCGTTCAATTCCCACCTATGAGTGAGAACATGCGGTATTTGGTTTTCTGTTCTTGCGATAGTTTGCTGAGAATGGTGGTTTCCAGCTGCATCCATGTCCCTACAAAGAACACGAACTCATCCTTTTCTATGGCTGCATGGTATTCCATGGTGTATATGTGCTACATTTTCTTAATCCAGTCTGTTATTGATGGACATTTGGGTTGATTCCAAGTCCTTGCTATTGTGAATAGTGCCGCAATAAACATACGTGTGCATGTGTCTTTATAGCAGCATGACTTATAATCCTTTGGGTATATCCCCCGTAATGGGATGGCTGGGCCAAATGGTATTTCTAGTTCTAGATCCTTGAGGAATAGCCACACTGTTTTCCACAATGGTTGAACTAGTTTACAGTCCCACCAACAGTGTAAAAGTGTTCCTGTTTCTCCACATCCTCTCCAGCACCTGTGGTTTCCTGATTTTTTAATGATTGCCATTCTAACTGGTGTGAGATGGTATCTTATTGTGGTTTTGATTTGCATTTCTCTGGTGGTGAGTGATGATGAGCATTTTTTCATGTGTCTGTTGGCTGTATGAATGTCTTCTTTTGAGAAGTGTCTGTTCATATCCTTTGCCCACTTTTTGATGGGGTTGTTTTTTTCTTGTAAATTTGATTGAGTTCTTTATAGGTTCTGGATATTAGCCCTTTGTCAGATGAGTAGATTGCAAAAATTTTCTCCCATTCTGTAGGTTGCCTGTTCACTCTGATGGTAGTTTCTTTTGCTGTGCAGAAGCTCTTTAGTTTAATTAGATCCCATTTGTCAATTTTGGCTTTTGTTGCCATTGCTTTTGGTGTTTTAGACATGAAGTCCTTGCCCATGCCTATGTCCTGAATGGTATTACCTAGGTTTTCTTCTAGGGTTTTTATGGTTTTAGGTCTAACATTTAAGTCTCTAATCCATCTTGAATTAATTTTCATATAAGGAGTAAGGAAAGGATCCAGTTTCAGCTTTCTACTTATGGCTAACCAATTTTCCCAGCACCATTTATTAAATAGGGAATCCTTTCCCCATTTCTTGCTTTTGTCAGGTTTGTCAAAGATCAGATGGCTGTAGATGTGTGGTATTATTTCTGAGGGCACTGTTCTGTTCCATTGGTCTATATCTCTGTTTTGGTACCAGTACCATGCTGTTTTGGTTACTGTAGCCTTGTAGTATAGTTTGAAGTCAGGTAGCGTGGTGCCTCCAGCTTTGTCCTTTTGGCTTAGGATTGTCTTGGCAATGTGGGGTCTTTTTTGGTTCCATATGAACTTTAAAGTAGTTTTTTCCAACTCTGTGAAGAAAGTCATTGGTAGCTTAATGGGGATGGCATTGAATCTATAAATTACCTTGGGCAGTATGGCCATTTTCACAATATTGATTCTTCCTATCCATGAGCATGGTATGTTCTTCCATTTGTTTGTGTCCTCTTTTATTTCACTGAGCAGTGGTTTGTAGTTCTCCTTGAAGAGGTCCTTTACATCCCTTGTAAGTTAGATTCCTAGGTATTTTATTCTCTTTGAAGCTATTGTGAATGGGAGTTCATTCATGATTTGGCTCTCTGTTTGTCTGTTACTGGTGTATAAGAATGCTTGTGATTTTTGCACGTTGATTTTGTATCCTGAGACTTTGCTGAAGTTGCTTATCAGCTTAAGGAGATTTTGGGCTGAGACGATGGGGTTTTCTAAATATATAATCATGTCATCTGCAAACAGGGACAATTTGACTTCTTCTTTTCCTAACTGAATACCCTTGATTTCTTTCTCTTGCCTGATTGCCCTAGCCAGAACTTCCAACACTATGTTGAATAGGAGTGGTGAGAGAGAGCATCCCTGTCTTGTGCCAGTTTTCAAAGGGAATTTTTCCAGTTTTTGCCCATTCAGTATGATATTGGCTGTGGGTTTGTCATAAATAGCTCTTACTATTTTGAGATAAGTTCCATCAATACCGAATTTATTGAGAGTTTTTAGCATGAAGGGCTGTTGAATTTTGTCAAAGGCCTTTTCTGCATCTATTGAGATAATCATGTGGTTTGTGTCTTTGGTTCTGTTTATATGCTGGATTACGTTTATTGATTTGTGTATGTTGAACCAGCCTTGCACCCCAGGGATGAAGCCCACTTAATCATGGTGGATAAGCTTTTTGATGTGCTGCTGGATTCAGTTTTCCAGTATTTTATTGAGGATTTTTGCATCGATGTTCATCAGGGATATTGGTCTAAAATTCTCTTTTTTTGTTGTATCTCTGTCAGGCTTTGGTATCAGGATGATGATGGCCTCATAAAATGAGTTAGGGAGGATTCCCTCTTTTTCTATTGATTGGAATAGTTTCAGAAGGAATGGTACCAACTCCTCCTTGTCCCTCTGGTAGAATTCAGCTGTGAATCCGTCTGGTCCTGGATTTTTTTTTGATTGGTAGGCTATTAATTATTGCCTCAATTTCAGAGCCTGCTCTTGGTCTATTCAGGGATTCAACTTCTTCCTGGTTTAGTCTTGGGAGAGTGTAAGTGTCCAGGAAATTATCCATTTCTTCTAGATTTTCTAGTTTATTTGCATAGCGGTGTTTATAGTATTCTCTGATGGTAGTTTGTATTTCTGTGGGGTTGGTGGTGATATCCCCTTTTTCATTTTTTATTGCGTCTATTTGATTCTTCTCTCTTTTCTTCTTTATTAATCTTGCTAGCAGTCTATCAATTTTGTTGATCTTTTCAAAAAACCAGCTCCTGGATTCATTGATTTTTTGGAAAGCTTTTTGTGTCTCTATCTCCTTCAGTTCTGCTCTGATCTTCGTTATTTCTTGCCTTCTGCTAGCTTTTGAATGTGTTTACTCTTGCTTCTCTAGTTCTTTTAATTGTGATGTTAGGGTGTCAATTTTAGATCTTTCCTGCTTTCTCTTGTGGGCATTTAGTGCTATAAATTTCCCTCTACACACTGCTTTAAATGTGTCCCAGAGATTCTGGTATGATGTATCTTTGTTCTCATTGGTTTCAAAGAACATCTTTATTGCTGCCTTCATTTCGTTGTGTGCCCAGTAGTCATTCAGGAGCAGGTTGTTCAGTTTCCATGTAGTTGAGCGGTTTTGATTGAGTTTCTTAGTCCTGAGTTCCAGTTTGATTGCACTGTGGTCTGAGAGACAGTTTGTTATAATTTCTGTTCTTTTACATTTGCTGAGGAGTGCTTTACTTCCAACTATGTGGTCAATTTTGGAATAAGTGTGATGTGGTGCTGAGAAGAATGTATATTCTGTTGATTTGGGGTGGAGAGTTCTGTAGATGTCTATTAGCTCCGCTTGGTGCAGAGTTGAGTTCAATTCCTGGATATCCTTGTTAACTTTCTGTCTCGTTGTTCTGTCTAATGTTGACAGTGGGGTCTTAAAGCCTCCCATTATTATTGTATGGGAGTCTAAGTCTCTTTGTAAGTCTCTAAGGACTTGCTTTATGAATCTGAGTGCTCCTGTATTGGGTGCATATATATTGAGGATAGTTAGCTGTTCCTGATGAATTGATCCCTTTACCATTATGTAATGGCCTTCTTTGTTTTGTCTCTTTTGATTTTTGATGGTTTAAAGTCTGTTTTATCAGAGACTAGGATTGCAACCCCTGCTTTTGTTTTTTGTTTTCCATTTGGTAGATCTTCCTCCATCCCTTTATTTTGAGCCTATGTGTATCTCTGCATGTGAGATGGGTCTCCTGAATACAGCAAACTGATAGGTCTTGACTCTTTATCCAATTTGCCAGTCTGTGTCTTTTAATTGGACCATTTAGTCCATTTACATTTAAGGTTAATATTGTTATGTGTGAGCTTGATCCTGTCATTATGATATTAGCTGGTTGTGTTGCTCGCTAGTTGATGCAGTTTCTTACTAGCGTCGACAGACTTTACATTTTGACATGTTTTTGCAATGACTGGTACCGGTTGTTCCTTTCCATGTTTAGTGCTTCCTTCAGGATCTCTTGTAGGGCAGGCCTGGTGGTGACAAAATCTCTAAGCATTTGCTTGTCTGTAAAGGATTTTATTTCTCCTTCACTTATGAAACTTAGTTTGCCTGGATATGAAATTCTGGGTTGAAAATTCTTTTCTTTAAGAATGTTGAGGCCGGGTGCGGTGGCTCAAGCCTGTAATCCCAGCACTTTGGGAGGCCGAGGCGGGTGGATCACGAGGTCAAGAGATCGAGACCATCCTGGCTAACATGGTGAAACCCCGTCTCTACTAAAAATACAAAAAACTAGCCGGGCGTGGTGGCGGGCGCCTGTAGTCCCAGCTACTCGGAGGCTGAGGCAGGAGAATGGCCTGAACCTGGGAGGCGGAGCTTGCAGTGAGCCGAGATCGCGCCACTGCACTCCAGCCTGGGTGACACAGCGCGAGACTCCGTCTCAAAAAAAAAGAAAAGAAAAGAAAAAAAAAAAAAAAAAAAAAAGAATGT